>NW_024396366.1:12036086-12142197 GCF_016617805.1 Bactrocera tryoni | reverse complement strand
GACAAAAACAAGTAAGGAAGGGCTAAGTTCGGGTGTCACCGAACATTTTATACTCTCGCATGATAAAGTGATAATCGAGATTTCATTATCCGTCATTTACATATTTTTCAAATACCGTATTTTTGTAAAGTTTTATTCCGCTATCATCATTGGTTCCTAATGTTTATACTCGTATTATACAGAGAAGGCATCAGATGGAATTCAAAATAGCTTTATATTGGAAAAAGGCGTGGTTGTGAACCGATTTCACCCATATTTCGTACATGTCATCAGGGTGTTAAGAAAATATTATATACTGAATTTCATTGAAATCGGTCTAGTAGCTCCTGAGATATGGTTCTTGGTCCATAAGTGGGCGGCGCCACGCCCATTTTCAATTTAAAAAAAAAGGCTGGGTGCAGCTTCCTTCTGCCACTTCTTCCGTAAAATTTAGTGTTTCTGACGTTTTTTGTTAGTCGGTTAACGCACTTTTAGTGATTTTGAACATAACCTTTGTATGGGAGGTGGGCGTGGTTATTATCCGATTTCTTCCATTTTTGAACTGTATATGGAAATGCCTGAAGAAAACGACTTTGTAGACTTTGGTTGACATAGCTATAGTAGTTTCCGAGATATGTACAAAAAACTTAGTAGGGGGCGTGGCCACGCCCACTTTTCCAAAACAATTGCGTCCAAATATGCCCCTCCTTAATGCGATCCTTTGTGCCAAATTTCACTTTAATATCTTTATTTATGGCTTAGTTATGGCACTTTATAGGTTTTCGGTTTCCGCCATTTTGTGGGCGTGGCAGTGGGTCGATTTGGCCCATCTTCGAACTTAACCTTCTTATGGAGCCAAGGAATACGTGTACCAAGTTTCATCATGATATCTCAATTTTTACTCAAGTTACAGCTTGCACGGACGGACGGACGGACAGACGGACGGACAGACGGACGAACAGACGGACGGACAATAGGTGGCAGTTGTCGCGAATTCTCTTTACTCTATTATTTCTCTATTTTCGTTATATTTAAATTTTTTAGGTTAGTTATTTTTACTTTTCAAAATTTGCCTTGAGTATACCAGTTTCTTTCATCGAATGTACATAGGTAGAGCGAAGTAACAAATGTATCGGAAAAATGGAGACATCAGACTCGGTTTGGTGCTCCGTTTCTGCAGCGGCATCGCTGGCAACTGCAAAACTGACGATCTTGCACATTGAAGGGGATGAAGCTGGATTTACATTGGCATCTTGCACTGCAATAATCGACCTCACTTGTGCTTAACAGGCGCAAGGCGACGACCAGTTCCTGTGCGACTGCGAGATATTTTTGGCTTGGAGTAAAACACAAGAGATCTACTGGAGTACATGCCCTTTGTTCATATTGCCAGGCTCTTACTAGACATTGTCCAATAGGCATTCGCGCGCTAAGACTAAACATTGTCGGGCGCTAGTTGTCCAAGCTGTATGCAGAAGAGTGAGGTGAAAATTTTCAGGCAATTTCTCTTCCATTGCATGACTTTTGCAAGAATGTTGTTGAAATGAAGACATGGCCGAAGCTGATATTGGCCGTCCCTAAAAATTTGTGCCTTGACGATTTGTAAGGGTCTTATTATCTGTTATATAGAAGTTTTAGGTAACACAACGAACTAGCGTTTTAAGCTGTCGAAGTGAGATTCTTGTTCGGATCGACCTTTTAATCTAACCTAACCTCATCAAGATACCTTAAACGTACTGAAACAATCAACCCTACTGGTGTCCTATATACATATACATACATATATACGGGTCTTTCTATCAAAAATTTACATTCAAATTTTTTTTGTGTAAAACATATTCTTGTTGCTCTTTGAGGCAAACTAATTTAAATTTTGGACTTTTATTTTTTTAATCCGACTCAATATGAATAATTTTCGAATGAATTTCAAATGTTGGAAAAAGTACATCTAATCGTTTGCTAATAGTACGTAATAAAGTATTTCATTATAAAAATAACTAGCTGGTCTATTCTTTACAATTTTTGTTCAGCTTTTCAATGAAATAACCGTTGGTATATCCACCTGCTGGAACTAGTCACACAGCTTTTAAAGAAATTGATCTGAAATTTTGTACACGTCTCTTTCTATCAAGAAAGAGCTCTTTCGTCGGAATGGCTGATATCGGACCTATAGAGCATATGGCTGTCAAAAAACTGACCGATTAAAATCAAGTATTAGTATGAAAACATTTTATATTTGGGAAAATATCTCTACAACATTTTGACACAGATCTTGTCCAAAGTAGCGCTACATTCTCCGAAGAAATTGTCCCAATGGACAAATTGTTGTCTATAGCATATAACTGTCATACAAACTGACCGATCAAACTCGAGGTTAAGGTATTTTCGTACTCTTTTATGGCATAGGAAATGTAAGTGTGGTGGGTATTGTAGCATCGATGTTGATGAAATTTATTATTTTACTTTTAGTATAATTATTTATTAAATTTTACTTGCTAATAATATCCAATTATACACTTTCAACTTTACCTATATAGTTGTCAGCTTCGGTAACTTCGTCTGTTTTTGGAGCCTTCAACTTGATTTTCTGACCTTGAGATTAAGATGTTGTTTGTTCACACATTCTTTGACTAAGTACACACATACACACACACAACTATTTGAGGTCTTGAATTACGGACTTTCCCGCACTCACTTCTAAGCTCACCATTTATCGCGTCGTCGTTCGTCTTCCAAAAGCAAATTTACCGTAATAAGATATTCATTACACAATGCTGCTTGCCACATGCTACTGCTACCGCTGCAAGTTGCATGACTAACAAGACAAGGGAAGTACGAGTAGTAGTTATAGTATGGTTAGTCAAAGCTTTGTCATGTATGTTGTACGCCTAAAAGCAGATCTCATTTGTGGCAGCTTCTATTGGCAGATATGCAGAGACGTTAGTTCCTATTAGTGTCGGTAATTGTGGGTCGCTTGCTATTACAAAGTCCTTGTTTTTTTTGTTGTTGATGTATTTGAATATTCGCTGTTTCTGATGTCACATTTTTTCTCCAACATTGTTGTCTTCGGTTTATGTTGTGATTGTTGTTATTTTTAAATAGTAGTTCTTACATTGCTGTTGTTTTGTTGTCGTTGTTGTTGCCGTTCTTGTCATATGTTGTCTACGTTGTCGCTGGTAGTACAGTGTTGTTGTTTCCGCTATATTTTTGCTGTTGCAACAACAATTAATTGCATAGAGACCATTGACATATATGAATTTATGTTGTGCTTCTCCATGAATTTGCATGCATTGTGCATGAGCTCATATGTGTGTGTATAAAACCCACATATGTATATCTATATACATGTAATATATAGATGGAGAGGTGGCATGAAAAAGTACTGCGCGCTGATTACCCTGTATGTCAAGAATGCGTTCAACGCGGCATATAATCAAAGCCCTTGAAAAAATTCGCGCCCCAGAATAACTCATAAACATTATAACGAGTTATTTTAAAAATAGAAAGCTGATTTATGATACGAACGTAGGAGCCAAGAGCTACTCTATCTCGAGTGTGGTACCCCAAGGGTCAGTGTTAGGCCCGCTGTTATGGAAGCTCATGTATGACGGGGTGCTAAGAAGGCAGCAACCAAAAGATGTGAAACTAGTAGCATATGCGGACGATCACATGGTGGTAGCAGTGGCAAAACAATTAGTCGACCTAAGAAGCAAATGCAATGAGTGCGTAAATGATCTACGGCACTGATTCTCTTCTGTGAGTCTGGAACTGCCGGAGCAAAAAACTGAAGTTTTACTCATAATCGCTAGGAAGGTACTAGAACAAATAAAGCTCACTTTAGGGGAGTGCGGGATTACTTCACAGCCGCAGCTGAAGTATCTGGGTGTTATATTGGATTCCAAATTAAAATTTAAGGAACACCTGGAGTAAAGCAACCAAAATGTATATTGCTCTATCAAGAATGACGACCAATACAGGCTGTGGGCGTTCCAGCCGGCGATTCTTTAATTAATAAATGATGCTGAAGTATTATCCAGTATGCCACCCATTGACATCCAGGGAGATGAAATCCAGCGATTATATCAGCATCAGCACCTAAAACAGTATCGGCAAGGACAGGGGGAGAAACAAAAGCATCATTTTCACTACCGGAAGTTGCTCGTGGATACATCTAAGGCAAATCCGGCTTCGTGTTTTGCATGCTTGGATTAGCGTTTTATACAAGGAGCGTTCTAAAGTAAACAGGACTTTACAAAAAAAAAAAAAAACAGAACAAATGGTTTTTCGGCAAAATCAATTTATTTTACTCAAAATAGTCTCCTTCTGCTTCAATACAGCTTTTTGCACGGTCCAAAGCATGTCGAACGAGTGTTTGAGCTCGCTGGCCGGTATGTCCGCCAGTATGCCGGTGCAAGCCTTTTGAATTGCCTCTACGTCTGCATAACGCTTTCTTTTCATTGGCAAATGCATTTTTCCGAAAAAGAAGAAGTCGCACGGTGCGATATCATGTGAATACGGAGAGCGGTTAATGGTTAAAATGTGATTTTTGTTCAAATAATCGGTCGCAAGCGTCGATCGAATTCTGAGCAATTTTTGGTCATCACTCAATATGTGCGGAACAAACCGTGCACACACCTTTCCCAAATGTTGTTTTCCCAAATCGATAAATCGATGTTTCCATTTCCATGAATTTCAATGATGATTTCGGCCGATTTTTGATGAATTCACTCACAGTTTCGATGGAATTTCCGGTGATCGTGATCTCACGACCACTTTGAAAACGTTGAAACCACTCATGCACTCTGCTACGGGATAGGCAATCATCGCCATAAACTCATTTTCGCACCGATTCAACAAACATACTGATACTTAAAACGCAATAACTTCACTTCCAATCAGTGAAATGTCATGAAATTCTCACTGAACAATCGATAAAGTTAGCAGATTCTAACTCAACAGCCGACATATATGTAGATTGCGCCACCAGGGGGCGCTAGATTCAATTTAATTTGATTTTAATTAACTAAGGCAAGATTCTTCTTCTTGCATCGGATCGACTATAGTCGGAAACCTTATACTGGATTCGTAATTGGTTTTGCCATAGGCATATAATTTTGAATGTATTATAAGAGTAAGATGGTACTAGGCATTTTGAACGAGAATATTTGTACGTTAAGAGTTTAAGGATATAATTTTTTCCTGAAAAAAGTAGCAATCTTGATTGGCAGGATGTCTATTCGGAGTATATTCTTTATGAATTTTATTTTGACATTGACTTTAGGTGTTTGGAGAAAAATATAATTTTTCGGCCCGACGATTCGACGATTAAATCACCACGCATTAGAATCTTATGCCACAGCGCAATTACAAGCTACAACAATAACTATAAAAAACCGCTGCGGGGACTTAAACCTAACGGCCATATACTGCCCACCTCGGTTTAAAATTACAGACATCCAATTTAAAAACTTTTTTGGAACACTAGGCCCTAGATTTCTAGCAGGTGGAAATTACAATGCAAAACACACGTATTAGGGCTCACGACTAATTAATCCGAAAGGACGACAGCTGTATCACACTATTATAAATAGGCACAATAACCTTGACATAATGTCTCCTGGTAACCCGGCTTATTGGCCTAGTGATAGTAGCAACATACCAGATTTAAATGATGTTGCTGTCATCAAAAATATAACTGAATCGCATATAACAGTTGATACATGCACTGACCTAATAAAGATATGTGAGCAACCTGTATCCGTTGATCCAAAAGTGGGTCTAACATCTTATAAAACGAATTGGCTAAAGTATAAATAAATACATACAGGGAGAGATATTAACGAAAGCATAAGAGAACTCAATGATATAATAACTAACTCAGCTGTAGCAACACCAAACAAAAACTATAAGCCGCTTGGTTTCAAAAAAATCTCTAATAGAAAAATTAAAAAGTTTGTAAATGAAACAAGAAAAAAACGTTAACTTCGGTTGCACCGAAGCTAAATACCCTTCACAGGGGCATTTCTGTTAGTAACTATGTGTTCAGTTTGTATGGAAGCTATATGCTATAGTCAACCGATCTGATCAATTTCTTCGGAGATTACATTGTTGCTTTTGGGAAATAATATGTACCAAATTTCGTGAATATATCTTGTCAAATGTGAAAGTTGTCCATACAAGAACTTGATTCCGATCGTTCAGTTTGTATGGCAGCTATATGCTATAGTTAACCGATCTGAAAAATTTCTTCAGAGATTACATTGTTGCCTTAGAAAATAATGTACATATACCGAATTTCGTGAATATATCTTGTCAAATGTGAAAGTTTTCCATACAAGCATTTGATTCCGATCGTTCAGTTTGTATGGCAGCTATATGTTATAGTGGTCCGATATCGGCCATTCCGACAAATGAGCAGCTTCTTGAAGAGAAAATGACGTTTGCAAAATTTCAAAACGATAGCTTAAAAACTAAGGGACTAGTTCGTATATATACAGACAGACAGACGGACAGACGGGCAGACAGACGGACATGGCTAAATCGACTCAGCTCGACATACTGATCATTTATATATATACTTTATAGGGTCTCCGACGATTCCTTCTGGGTGTTACAAACTTCGTGACAAACTTAATATACCCTGTTCAGGGTAGAAAAAGGCGTGCGAGACGAGAACGGCAGATAAATCTTTCCCCTTCCAGTCAGCTTCAATTAAAATCTGCTGTCAGTAAATTAAAAAAAGCGCTTAAACGTAAGGAAGAATTCAACACTGAAAAGTACGAGTATATAAAGAAGCTATGTCCAAATTCGAACAATCAAAATTCCCTTTGGAAAGCCCAAAAGTCCCTGAAGCCACGAACTAACTCCAACAAGCCTATACGAGACATGGGTGGAAATTGGGCTCAAAGTGACGAGGAAAAGGCTAATTATTTTGCAGATCACCTAGAAAAGGAATTTCAACCAAATTGCCCAAACCAACCCAACACAGTTAACGAGTCACTCGAGTCTTCTAAGACTTCACTTTCCAAAATGATTAGAATAATAAAAAAAACTTAAGCTAAAAAAGTCACCAGGACATTATAATATTACCCCAAAAATGCTAATTGCGTTACCAAACAATACTGTAGAAGTGCTCTCTTTGCTCCTCAGTGCAATTCTTAATATCGGATACTATTCTCATTCATTAAAAAAGTCGCAGATTATCTTGATAGATAAACCTGGGAAAGACTTAACAAAGCCGTCTTCATACAGACCAATCAGTCTTCTACCCTGTCTTATCAAAATATTTGAAAAAGTGTTACTATCAAAGATGTCTCCTTTCCTCCACGAAAATAATATTATATAATACCAACCACTAATTCGGGTTTCGTGAAAACGTAGCACGATAGAGCAAGTAAATAGAATTACTAACGAAATAAGAAAAACATTTGAGCACAGAGAGTACTGTTCAGCTATATTTCTACACGTAGCTCACACGTTTGATAAGGTGTGGCATGGAATGCTTTTATATAAGATTAAAAACATTATACCTTTAGAATTGTATAAAACATTGGAGTTTTATTTAAAAAATAGACAATTTAGGGTTAAAGATAAGGGCCGGTTTACCACTGGGCAGCGTTTTAGGCTCAACTCTATACACCATATATACAGCAGATCTTCCAAAAGCTAATAATGTGTTGACATCAACTTTTGCGGATGACACAGCTTTAGTGAGCCGTAAGAAATGCCACATAAAAGTATAAAAAATATTAGCAGAGCACTTAAGTTCTATCGAAGAATGGCTAGCTATCTGGCATATAAATGTGAATGTATAAAAGTGTAAGCATGTTACGTTTACGCTAAGACCAAAAATGTGTCCGGTACGAGTAGTAAAAATTAACAATTTTTTAGTACCCCAAGCGAATGAAGTAATTTATCTTGGTATTCATCTAGTTAGAAGACTTACATGGAGAAAACACATATCTAGTAAAATAACTTGCATGAAGATAAGAGCCACAAATTTAAATTGGCAATTAAATAAAAACTCTACACTTAGCCTAGTCAACAAAGTGCTTTTAAAGCCAATTTGGATGTATGGCATTCAACTGTGGAGTACGATCTGTGCAACTAATATTGATATAATTCAAAGGTTCCAATCAAAAATGCTTAGAACAATCACTTGTTCACCATGATACATGCGTAATGAAAATATCCATAAAGACCTTGGTATTTCTATGGTAAAAAATAAGTAGAAGACTGCAGAATTATTCATATATCTGAACTCAGAGCTCACCCAAATCCTTTGGCTAATGCTTTGGTACATTCCTGCGATCAAACACGCTTTTAAAACAAAAAGCAGATTCAATAAATAAAAAGATTTTTCACAAAAAAAAAATAAAATACATCCTTTTCAGGGATATTTTTTCCTCTGTATTTGCGTACCTTAACCCTATAAATTAAAAAAATTTTAATGAAAAATAATTTATGTATATTTTAAACCTCTCGGTGAAATTTTTTTACATTACGGATTCTTATGTTCATATCTTCTTCTTCTTTACTAACGTAGAAATCGTTTACGCCAGGTCCTTCTCCACTTGGTCTTTCTAACGGAGTGGAGGTCTCTCTCTTCCTTTGCTACCCGCGGCGGGTACTGCGTGAAATACTTTCAGAGTTTGAGTGTTTTCGTCCATTCGGAGCGTAGCCGCTGTCTTTTAATTCGCTGAACTATTCGTATATCTCATTCCATCGAATGCGATATACGCCGTGACCAACGCGCAAAGGACCATAAATCTCCCGCAGAACCTTTCTCTCGAATACTCGTAACGTCTACTCATCTGATGTTGTCATCGTCCATTCCCCTGCACCATATAGCAGGACCGGAATAATGAGTGACTTATAGAGTTTTGTTTTTTTTTTCATCGAGAGAGAATGTCATCAGCGTACTCCAGCAACTGTATACTCTTATAGAAGATGGTACTTTCTCTGCTAGTTCTGCAGCTCGAATTATTTTCTCCAGCAGCAGGTTGAAGAAGTCGCTCGATAAGGAGCTGCATTGTCTGAAACCTCGATTGGTATCAAACGGCTCGAAGAGGTCCTTCCCGATTCTGACAGAGCTTTTGCTGTTGCTCAACTTCAGTTTACACAGCCGTATTAGTTTTGTGGGATACCAAATTCTGACATGCCGAGATAAAGGCAGGACCTTTTCGTGCTGTCAAAAGCTTTTTTGATATCGACGAAGAGGTGATGTTTGTCGATTTTCTTTTCCCAGGTCTTTTCCAAGGATGACGTATATCTGTTCAGTTGTTGTATTGCCAGGCCTAAAACTATAATGGTTCCATCAGTTTGTTGACGGTGGGCTTTAATCTTTCACACAATACGCTCGATAGAACCTTGTACGCGATGTTGACTTGTCCCACAGTAGTTGGCGCAGATTTTGGGGTCTCCCTTTTTGTGAACTGGGCAGAGCACACTAAAATTCCAATCGTTGGGCATGCTTTCGACCATATTCTAGAAAGAAGCTGATGCATGCTCCTTATCAGTTCTTCGCCCCCGTGTTTGAATAGCTCGGCCGTATATATGTACATATACATATTGAACCATTTAATTAAATTGTTTACATCACGGATTCTTGTGGATCATTCAGTTTCTTAAAAAAATTCCTCAGGGCAATTTTTCTCACTTTAGGGGTGTTTTTTTAATTAAAAAATTGCTAGATTTAAAAGCTTCCATAGAGTGAACATATCGAAATATACATACTTGGCAGTGATATGTTTTTCAGGTATAAAGGGTCATTTAGACCCATATGCGATATTATTGGGCTTTCGTTCACTCAATGCCAATCCATACTATTAGCTTGTATTGCATGCAAGTAAAAAATTAAAATTAATTCCAATTTAAATACTTACATCGACCATCATTCATTGTTTATTTCATTATTAATAAATCTGAGGCAGCGGCTCGAGGATCTGACAAAACATAATTTTGATCAGATAGATATTAATTGCAACCCAATTAGGCGCCTTAATGCGCAAAGCATTACGTCAGCCAATTTACGACTGATATATGTACGTTACGTAAAAGGTAAAGAAAACACAGTACCCGATTTCCTTTCACGCATCAATGTAATGCAACCCGAACCTATCGACTACGAGGTCATAATTTTGACTAAGATGCCCGTGCTCAATTCAGCACAACAAATATATTGCCATATCTCAAACAACAAATGCAAACCTTAAATTTCGAAGTCATGTTGCAAAACAATTTTTAACGCTACACACGGCATCGCACATCCTGGTATTCGAGCGACTACCCGACTCATCAAACAAAGATTCGTCTGGCCCAACATTCACCAGGACGTTGCAACCTAGGCAAGGCAGTGCATACCATGCCAAAAATCGAAAATTCAGCGGCATAATAAGACCACACCCGGACGGTACGATACCACAGAGTCACGTTTTGACCATATTAACATTTACATAGTCGGCCCACTACCGCCATCAAACGATTACCGATACCTACTAACGATCGTCGACAGATTTACGCGATGGCCAGAAGGAGCACCTATCAAGAACATAACGGCTGAAACTGTCACCACCACACTCATAGTAACATGGATCACGCGATTTGGTGTACCTTCTAAAATTACAACGGAACAGGGGCGACAATTTGAATGTCAAGTTTTTAAGCAGCTCAACGAAAGACTAGGTATACGTCACCTCCGCACAACCGCATATGATGCCCAAGCCAACGGTTTGGTTGAGAGTTTTCATCGTACACTAAAAGCAGCACTAAAATGTAAAGATCGGCGAAACTGGGCAATCGAGTTACCGCTCATCATGCTTGGACTTCGATCGATATTTAAAGAGCACATACACGGAAAAAGCTTGGGACTACCAACAGAATTTTTACCGAACCGAAGCCGTACCAAAACAGAGCAGAGTTTGTTCAAGAATTCAGACATGCAATGGAATCGATACGACCGACGCAAACGGCACACCGCACAAAAATAAAACCTTTCATACAAAAGGAACTCCATCAATGGACCACCACTGCAGCAGTCGTATGACGGACCATTCGCAGTAATAAAACGTCATCCGAAATATTTCACTCTGGACATCCGAAACAAAATTAGAAAAATTTCAATCGACAGGCTGAAAGCTGCATTTACCGACGCAAACAACATTATCGACGAGAACGCAGGGCCTACTCCAACTGAGATCAGCGACCATCAAGTAAAAACCACAACTCGCCTGGGAAGAAAAGTTCGATTCCCTAAACGTCTGTGTCTGTAAGCACACACAGATTGAAAGGGGGGCTGGTTGTGGCAGTGTAGTATGCGAACACACCTAACACCCAAGGGAAGCACCATCAATTCGATGGTTTTGCAGCACTCATTAATTAATCTGCACCGCAGTTCGCAGAACTGTCATTATTCTTTCATTCTCATTCTTCGGCGCATTCTAACAGAAATCACACCACTTTTATTCTTTTACGCATATTCATCTAGAACACGCCACTTTCCGAATAAAAGTATTAGTATAGATAAAAGTTAAAGCACGTGTTTTAATCAAGGCAAGGAAAAGCCAACAGAATCGGAAGCAACCATACCTAATTGCCTTCAATTGTTGGATATGGTTTATCGCTGGACAAATACTTTTTTAAATCCTTACAATTAATTTCTTTGAAGTTATATTTAGGAGTTTCCCATAGTCTCATAAAGTTATAATGGGTTGTCAAAAAAGTCTTGCGGTATTTTTATTGATTTGGTTGAAATTGAAATGAATTTTTGAACCTAATTGCCTTCAATTGTTGGATTATGTACAGGCGTTGCTGTGCTGAAGAAGACATGCAACGCAAGGACAAATTAGAACTACTCCCATACAGACTTAATCTGGCCAAAGCGATGATGAACTATGCAGGCGGAAGAGTTGAACTTCCTGGAACCACTTCTCGTGCCAGCACCAGTGCCTCTAAAAGATCCCGTTTGAATGTTACAGACAATGAATTAGACTATGATGATGAGCCTCCTGCAAAGAAACGCCGCCAGATTATCGCACAGCCACAAACCGAAACTAGACTGGACAATGTTGGTCATCAGCCGAGATTCGTAGACAATAACTTCGCCTCAAAATGTCGTCATCCGAAGTGCTCTTCACGTTGCCGCACCATTTGTGTAAAATGTAATATCTACCTATGTATTTTAAAAAATAATTGTTTTGAAGACTATCACACCATGAAAAATCTCAACTCGAAATAACCTAAGTGAGACCTGAAGTACACATATGTGCAACCCATTTTTTCCATACTTACAAATAAAAATGTTTATATCTTTCAAAGCATGTGTTTTTTTTTATACCTCCACAACTACAAAAAACCAAAAAAATACATTAAAACCATGTTTAGATCATGCTCGGGTCTGAAGAGGGTATGCATTATTACCGACACATATACAATTTTTAATTTTCAGTGTTTTTATTATTTAAATAAAGTGGATTTCCATTTTAATTCATTAAAATAATAAACAAAGTCACTCTATGCGTAAAAATACATAAATTTTATAATAATTAGTGAAAATTGTACGGAAAAACTACGTTTTTACACCATTTCCAGGAGGCAGCCCTAGAGCCCCCGTGGTCCTAGGGGGGAAGGGTGTTATTATTCAAAAGCTCCATTCATTACCTTTCAAATGATAGCAAGCCCCCATCCGCTTCCCCCTTTGCACAAAACCTCTTCAAAAAGGTATACTGGAACGAACATTCCCCCTCCTCTATCCGTTGATACCCATTTTAACCCCGAAATCGGGTAATGCTATTCTAAAATTTACCCAGTGCTTGTTTACATTCATTTGGACAGTTTGGTTGCCTCTTTCCATTCCTACTCAATAACAAGAAAGGAAAAGTATCTCTTACAATAATGAGCGGAGCGGTGCCAATTTGAAAATAAAATTGTATACTGCACCGTAGGGTATGAATCTAGGGTCGGCTTTAGTATACCATCCCACGATTTCAGGGTTAAAAGTCATGATATAGCAAGAAAAAGGATAATGATTTATGTATTTGGCGTATAAACCTATTTTTTATTCGTTTGATAAATGTGTAGATATGGCAATACTTATTATTTGACAACACGGAACACTTATAGTTATTGTGCGTGTAGTAATATTTATGTAAAATATAAAATGCTTATTTTAAGCAAATATCTAAAATATTAATAAAAAATAAATATGTAGAAATATTGTAGTGAATTGTAAGTGTACAAAAAGAGCATAATACGGAAGAAAAACTAACCATAAGTCGAGAAATTGCAAAATTAAATTTGCAAAATTTTCAACTTTAAATGCAAATATCTCGAAAACTATAAGTTTGCGGCGGCAATAATTATATATATTCTTAATCTGGAGCATCAGCACTATCAAACCATACCACTTTTAACCCTGATATCGTGGGATGGTATACTAAAGTTTCCCCAAATTTTCCACTATACCACTAATTATTATTGTTATCAGATATTTCACAAGACACATTCACTTTGTTCTCTATTATTGATTTTTAGTTTAGTTAGTAGTTTATAAATCCTTAAGAATTCCGTTTAAAAAATATTAATTCACTCTTTAAACAATTTTATTTACTTCTGATATGGTACAAAGACAGAATATGATTTATTTAATATTATATCTTAACCGAAATTGTAATATATACCGCACATTTCACATTGAATCGACTTCCATAAACGCACATCTATTTATTACTGACATAACGTTCCTCGGTACGTAGTGAAAGTCTCTGTTTAAACGCAGCAACTTTTGTTTTTTTAAGTTTTACTCAAGCGCTGAACACATAGAGAGCGACAGACTGCAAACTACATCTGTCAAATAATAAAATACACACGTTCTTAAAGGCAATGTTATTTTGTCAGCTGCACGACTACACGACTGCAGGCCGACAGTTGTCGTTCTCGCTAACTTCAATATCCTCCTATTTTTGCCAACGACAGTAGGACGACAGTAGAATGGAAGATAGAAAGAGGAGGTAGAGTGGTGATGCCACTAATATGTAAAATGTAAAATTATTCACAGCTCTAACAAACTTGACGTTATTTTACAAATAAAAGCATAAAATAGCTATATTATAGCTCTATTATATCATTTGTAATAACAATTGATAATTTAAAGCAAAAATTTACCTATTTACTTATTTTTTGCATAAAAAATTTCATTTTTACAAAATATTAAAATTTCATTGAAGTGAAAGGAATTAGTATGGCCACAACGAAATTGTGTACATACAAAATGGACAACTGCGTTGTTTTGTGTACATGCCGGCCATTGTGCTGTTGTTGCTTCTCAAAATGTACATGTAGTAATATGAACAACGACGTTTTCAGTTCACTGTCGTGCTGCTGCAGTTTGTCGCGCTCTATGTGTTCACCACTTCATTTGACTCAATTCTTAACGGGGCATCTCGACAGGATAGAATTTATAAAATACTAGCGCGCTATTACATGAAGCAACTTCTGTTGCTAATTCTCGGGCGATTCATGTGCGAGCAGCATGTGTTGCGCAACTCTGTTCGAGTTTTTTTCTCATTCCCTTTCACTTTACTTTAACCCATTGTCGTTTCTTTTTCCTTATAGGTATTTGGGCCACTCTATCACATATATTAATCAGCTCTGTCAATTAAGAAATACATTTATTTATTAAAACAAACATATATCACCGTTTTACTATCGTCTGAATCAAATTGTATGGCTTCCTCCATACATTTCACAATATCTTTAATTAATTAGATTTTATCGTCATACTACATTTTCTAAAATATTTATATTATATTATGTAAATATGTATACATATTTGCAAATTACTTACCAAAAGATGAAATTACATTTTTTAAATTTATTCAAAATATTAATTTCAAAAAAAGATTCGCAAATGAAATTATGTACTACGAAAGAAAGAACACGAATGCCGAAAAACGTCGCAGCGAACTGTTACGAATAAGAACACAAAGCGAGTTGCTGAACACTGGAAACTCGGCGCGATTCCCCTCTCCTCGTCGCCCCCTCGCCTATAAACCAAGAGTTGCCGCAACAAAAGTTGCCTCGTGTAATAGCGCTGCTACCTGCATTGCCGTGTCTATTGCCTGTGGAGACTCCACATTGCTCATAGCTTACTAGATATAGAATACTAACTAGTTTGCCATATATCGTAATACCATGTTCAGACCGACACTTAATCACATGATTTCGGCTGTTGAATGGATTATTCCACTAATCTTAAAAATTTATCAAGATTTCGTCATACAAAAATGACAGTTCCAAATCACTTTATTGAAATGATTTGAAACTGATTCACGCTAAATCTCTCTGTGTGACTCTGATTTTGCGCAATCTACTTGTCAGCACTGGAAATCTGTTACATTATCACAGCTGATTTAGGCACTACAAAGGGAAAAAAATGTAAACAAACAAATTTTTTTAAAGCAATGAATTTAATTTCATCAGAAAATCGACTTAACAAATGAAAAAATGCATCCATTATTTCTATTATATGGCAAATATTTAAAAAAGCCGTTTTTTTATTTCAAAATACTGTATGACAATCTTTTCTTTTGATAAATATTAAGCGATGTGAATCCTTGAATGACAATAACAGCTGTTTTTTTGATCTTTCTAACGGCCTTGAGAACACTGTTGGCTTATGAAATGCTTAAATATAATCTAATCTTCTAAATTTTTGGTCTGAACATGGTATAAGCTATAAGCTGTCACTTCAGCAGTTTGACAGCGCAGTTTTCATTTCTATGAAAATTTCGAAGAGGCAACATATCCCATTTGCACATATGCCGACGGCATTTTCATTTCGGTAATATGAAATTTAGTAAAGCGAGTGTTAAGACGGTTGTGTTATATTATAGAAATAAAATACATTTTTAAAATAACATTTTTCCAAAAATTAATATTTAGTTTAATATTATTAATTTACAGAAAAATTATGCAAAATGGGTTGGGAATGAGCGAAGTTTTAAATTTAATGAACTTATACATGCATAAATCAAAATATCATTCCTCATTTTTAATTTATTATTTTAATTGTCATATAAAATTTATGCCGCAATTATTATATAGTAGTCTAAAAATATGACTTCTTATTTTTCCCAGAAATACATTTGTGAAAAAAGCATCTTTATCCTTTTTTTATTTTCTACATGAAAGATTTAAGGAGTTCAAGAGCTCAAAACATGCGCTACATCAGCTACCTACTCTACGGCATTTCGCTACATCAGGTCGAACCAGTGGCGTAGCTAGCTGGGGCGAAGGGGGCCGTCGCCCCGGGCGCAACGTCTTGGGACGTTTTTCAGAAAAATACTTCAACAAATTTTTTTACAAAATTTATTATAAAAGATAAAGAGTTGTGCACTCACAATATAATAATCTGAATAACAATGAAAAATATAAATTTTTACTCGGATACTTTTCAGTCTTTGAATTTGTCTTTTATCTTTTGGCTTATATCTTTCTTAAAAATAGTGAACGAACTTAAAGATGCACTTTTCTAGCTTTGTCTAGCGACGTGTCACTCTCACAGTTATCCTATGTTTTGAATGTAACAAGTACTTTTATTTCTCCAAATTTTCAAAAATGGTATTTAAAAACTCCAATTCGGGCAAAAATTCCTGCAAATTGTTTCAAAAGTGTACAAGATATAGGGCGAAAATGGGTTTTTTCTATGGCTTTTAATAAGATGTTTTGTAAATTTACTATCAATTTCCTCAAAAACTGTATTGTGAGAATTTTGGAACTTCAGAATTTGCGTGGCTTCTAGTTCCTAAATTTTATATACTTAATATCGAAGACCATGAAAATTGTAGGTAGGTAGATAAAGAGGGCCGGCAGAACATCCTTGACCCCGGGCACCCGAAGTTGTAGTTACGCCACTGGCTCGAACCTACCTACCCTACGCCTTTGCGCAAATGATTATAGTATGCTTGCAAATGCCCAATACGTTTGACAGTTAGTAACTTATGGAAAAATCATAATTACCAATTAAATTAAAAATATATGTTGACTTTGTTTCATAATATTTACGAAATTTATGTAAAATTGATTTATTTTTAACCTTTTCGTGTTTGGGTTGCTACAAAATATATAAAACCGACAATCGATTAATATCAATGATGATCTCTATTCAGTATATTCAAAATGACAGACAAGAGTTCTATTTAGTTTTGTGACCTGCCAACTATCAGGTCTCAAATTTGAGGCAATTTTTGAGGCTAGCGCTAGAGACAGTTTAGTGGATAGTAACTAGTCACAAATTGAGACTTTACCTCAAAATGTCTCAAATAGAGACTAGAGACGGGTTACAGAATCCCGGTATCCATTTTTATTAAAATTTCGAAGAGCTCAAGAAAAAAATTCCTTATTATTAAAGAAAATAAACTTTGAGTGTATAGTATGCATGTGTGTGTGTAGTAAAATAAATATTTTCATTGAGATTTAAGGAATGTTGTTGATGATTGACAAGTTTTATGCAACTATATATACTTCATAATA
Organism: Bactrocera tryoni; assembly: GCF_016617805.1. Taxonomy (NCBI): domain Eukaryota; kingdom Metazoa; phylum Arthropoda; class Insecta; order Diptera; family Tephritidae; genus Bactrocera; species Bactrocera tryoni. Next base: position 12,124,689 of record NW_024396366.1, on the reverse strand, counting down.
ATAATTTTAACTCATTTAAGATGAATTTAGCGATTATTTTAAATTTCCTTCAAGAGACAATTGTTGATTTCAAGTTTCTTAGCAGAAACAGCGAATGTCATATTCGTATTTTATTAAAAAACTTATTAAAAATTGGTACTAGATTTCTTCAGAGCTGCATATTAGCATAAGAAAATTTACCGCAGGAAATTTTCTTGACAATTTCTTAAGCGTTTTTTTATATGAAGTTTTTACATTTCTTGAGAGCTGAAAACTACCCTTCAAGACTTCAAGGCATGCGCTACATTTGCTCCAATCTACCTACCCGACGCCTTTTCGCAAATTATTAGGGGTATTCTCTTGCTCTTGCAAGATTGCAGATTGCAAAAATCCCATACCGAAATATACAAAGGCACGAGAGCACCCATTGCAGAATCTGGTGATATATGAACGGCTGATTCGGTCAATTTATTGTAAATGACTATTGTGCATGGCTATTGTGAATTGGCGCACATTCTGTATTCATTCTTAACAAAAAAACTATAACAAATCTTTATAATTTAAATAGAAATTATAAAATCTATTTAAAATTTACCTTCCTCAACAATTTAACATCAAAATATGAATTTAAGTAAAATGACAGCTAAAACAGGGTTGCAATTATATTTTTGCGTGACATTGCACGTAAATATACATAGGTTTTGGTCTGACATATTTTACAGCCATTGCAAATAATTCTCTGCGTGCGTTTGTTGTTGTGCCGGTGCACCACGAGGAAATATATGCAATTCTTGCACCGTGCAAGGGTTTTGCAAGAGCAAGAGAATAACCCTATTATGTTATCATAGCAAATACCCACATACAGATTTAGCAACGGCAATGGAAATAAATTTGACAGTTAGTATGCCATAAACTTTAACCTGTCGAGATGCTCCGTAAGGTCCAGGCTGGCAGGCTTTACTTGGTATCGTTGACTTTTCGTACTTTAAATGCTTGTATGACCAAATAAACGCTTTGAGCGCTGTCAGAGCTCAAAGCACGGTTGCCACTTACTTAATATCTTGCGGATCAAAACGCCAAACAAAACAGTAATAGTTTAAGTATTTTTTTAAATTTAATTGAACTACTTTTTAGCAAATAAATGGTTATGTGATAAAATGTTGTGTGCCATTATAGAAAGAAAAAAGTACCGACTGGCAACTATAGTTATAAAATCTATTTTCAAAAGCGCTGGCAAATAGAACATAGAGCTATTTGAAACTTTAAGCGCTTGAAGCAAGAGTACATTTGGTCTCGTTTCATATGCTAAAGTATAGTTCTATTCAGTTTTGGTAGTTCCCACAGCAAAGCAATTAAAGCCAGCCAGCCTTGGGCCAGGCCCTTTAACATCTTTCTACGACCTTGGTTGTGTCAGAGAATGGAAAGGTTCGTAGAGAAGGTTCACGGTGCGATGTTAGGTAAATATGTATGTTTATGTATGAGCTTGTATACATATCGACGAAGAATTTTGCGAACCGCGGGAAAATATTTAAGAATTGAATATATTTTAAATCGACAAAAGCTTTTGCAAGTTTGCGGGGTTGTCAGTTTTCCTTTTAGAGGAACATCGGACAGTTGTTCAATTTATTATTTTTAGCTTATGCCTTCGTCGCGAAAAGAGGCAAATGCATGTTCGAGGAGACAATGATGTTTGCTTTTATGAATGAAGCGAGTTCTTCTTCTTCTTAATTGGCGTAGACACCGCTTATGCGATTATAGCCGAGTTAACAACAGCGCGACAGTCGTTTCTTCTTTTCGCTACGTGGCGCCAATTGGATATTCCAAGCGTAGCCAGGTCCTTCTCCACCTCGCCCTTCTAACGGAGTGGAGGTCTTCATCTTCCTCAGCTTCCCCCGGCGGGTACAGCGTCGAATACTTTCAGAGCTGGAGTGTTTCCGTCCATTCGGACAACGTAGCCGCTGTCTTTTAATTCGTTGAACTATGTCAATGTCGTCGTATATCTCGTACAGCTCATCGTTCCATCGAATGCGATATTCGCCGTGGCCAACGCGCAAAGGACCATAAATCTTTCGCAGAACTTTTCTCTCGCAAACACGCAACGTCGACACATCAGTTATTGACATCGCCCAAGCCTCTGCACCATATAGCATAATTATGATTGACTTAAAGAGTTTGGTTTTTGTTTGTCGAGAGAGGACTTTGCTTCTCAATTGCCTACTCAGTCCGAAGTAGCACCTGTTGGCAAGAGTTATCCTGCGTTGAATTTCTAGGCTGACATTGGTGGTGGTGTTTACGCTGGTTCAAAGATAGACGAAATTATCTACGACTTCACAGTTATGACTGTCAACAGTGACGTGAGTGCCAAGTCGCGAGTGCGACGACTGTTTGTTTGATGACAGGAGATATTTCGTCTTGCCCTCGTTCACTACCAGACCCATTTGTTTTGCTTCCTTGTCCAGTCTGGAGAAAGCAGAACTAACGGCGCGGGTGTTAAGGCCGATGATAGCAATATCATCGGCATACGCCAGCAGCTGTACACTCTTATAAAAGATGGTACCTTCTCTATTAAGTTCTGTAGCTCGAACTATTTTCTCCAGAAGCAGGTTGAAAAAGTCACACGATAGGGAATCGCCTTGTCTGAAACCTCGTTTGGTATCGAACGGTTCGGAGAGGTCCTTCCCGATTCGGACGGCGCTTTTGGTGTTGCTCAACGTCAGCTTACACAGCCGTATTAGTTTTGCGGGGATACCAAGTTCAGACATCGCGGCATAAAGGCAGCTCCTTTTCGTGCTGTCGAAAGCAGCTTCGAAATCGACGAAGAGGTGGTGTGTGTCGGTTCTTCTTTCACGGGTCTTTTCCAAGATTTGGCGCATGGTGAATATCTGGTCGGTTGTTGAATTTCCAGGTCTGAAGCCACACTTATAAGGTCCAATCAGTTTGTTGACAGTGGTATTTAATCTTTTACACAATACGCTCGATAGAACCTTAAACGCGATGTTGAGGAGGCTAATCCCACGGTAGTTGGCGCAGATTGTGGGGTCACCTTTCCTATGGATTTGGCATAGCACACTTAAATTCCAATCGTTGGGCATGCTTTCGGCCGACCATATTTTACAAAGAAGCTGATACATGCTCCTTATCAGTTCTTCGCCGCCGTGGTTGAATAGCTCGGCCGGTAATCCGTCGGCCCCTGCCGCTTTGTTGTTCTTCAGGCGGGCAATTGCTATTCGAACTTCTTCATGGTCGGGTAATGGAACGTCTGCTCCATCGTCATCGATTGGGGAATCGGGTTCGCCTTCTCCTGGTGTTGTGCGTTCACTCCCATTCAGCAGGCTGGAGACGTGTTCCCTCCATTATTTAAGTATGCTCTGGGCTTCAGTGACTAGATCACCTTTGGGGGTTCTACAAGAGTATGCTCCGGTCTTGAAACCTTCTGTAAGCCGCCGCATTTTTTCGTAGAATTTTCGAGCATTACCCCTGTCGGCCAGCTTATCAAGCTCTTCGTACTCACGCATTTCGGCCTCTTTCTTCTTCTGTCTGAAAAGGCGTCTCGCTTCCCTCTTCAACTCTCGGTATCTATCCCATCCCGCACGTGTAGGGGTCGATCGTAACGTTGCGAGGTAGGCAGTCTGTTTTCTCTCCGCTGCGACACGGCACTCTTCGTCGTACCAGCTGTTCTTTTGCACTTTCCGAAAACCAATGGTTTCGGTTGCAGCTGTACGTAAGGAGTTTGAAATGCCGTCCCACAGTTTCCTTATACCGAGTTGTTGACGAGTGCTCTCAGAGAGTAGGAGTGCAAGCCGAGTAGAAAATCGTTCGGCTGTCTGTTATGATTGCAGCTTCTCGACGTCGAACTTTCTTTGTGTTTGGTGGCGTGCGTTTTTTGCTGCATAGAGGCGGATGCGAATCTTAGCTGCAACAAGATAGTGGTCCGAGTCGATGTTAGCACCTCGGAGCGCACGCACATCGAAAACACTGGAGACGTGTCTTCCGTCTATCACAACATGATCGATCCGGAGACAGCCAGGTAGCTTGATGAATCTTTTTATGCTGGAATCTAGTACTACAGATAACCATATTTCGGGCCTCGGCGAAGTCAATCAGCCTCAACCCATTTGGGGATGTTTCGTCGTGGAGGCTGAATTTACCGACCGTCGTGCCAAAGATACCTTATTTACCCACCCTGGCGTTAAAGTCGCCAATCACGATTTTAACATCGTGGCGGGGGCAGCTCTCATAAGTGCGCTCCAAGCACTCATAAAAGACATGTTTGGTCACATCGTCCTTCTCTTCCGTCGGGGCGTGGGCGCAAATCAGCGATATGTTGAAGAACCTCGCTTTGATGCGGATTGTGGCTAGACGTTCATTCACCGCAGTGAATGATAGTACTCGGCGATGGAGTCTCTCTCCCACCACGAATCCTACACCAAACTTGCGCTCCTTTATATGGCCACTGTAGTAAATGTCACAAGGACCTACTCGTCTCTGTCCTTGCCCCGTTCATCGCATTTCTTGGACGGCGGTGATGTCAGCCTTTATTTTCACGAGGACATCAACCAGCTGGGCAGTGGCACCTTCCCAATTAAGGGACCGGACATTCCAGGTGCATGCCCTGATATCGTTGTCCTTATTTCGTTTGCCATGGTCGTCATCAAAAGAGGGGTTTCTCATCCGAGGCGGTTTGTCGTTTTTCATTGGGGTAGGCTTTTTACGTGGCGGGTCCCAAACCCAGCACACAACCCTATGCAGGGGATGTTTCGCCTTCTCACTTTAGCTCACCTTCGAACGGATGTTCTTAGGCTACCCAGAGGATACTTGGTCAAATACCGGAAGTCGTGAGCTGCTTGAGTCATATGTAAAAGAATCGTTTCTGGCCACTCCCAAGTGAATGGCGATCAGAGAACTTTCCTCACTGGCGTGAACTTCTACACATGACTCCATCCTCTGAAGTGAGTTTGCATGAATGAAATTTTGTTGTTGTGTGATTTACTCTAAATGCGGCCATCGGCTATTTGGCTGCCATATTGACTTTTGACGCTGCTGATGTTATTTGAGACGATGGTTTTTTTTTGTAGAACAATGTTTGTAGTTGTTGCGGGTGACATATTTATATAAAAACAAAAATAAAATTATTAAATGTTCAAGTTTGAACTATCCATAAACATTTCGTTTTTTAATAGAATATTATCAGTTTTGTATGCATTCATAACAATTCACAAAATTATATTCATATCAATTAACATGATTCCATATAAACGTATAAAAATATAGACTAAAAGGCTGACACGCTGCTGTAATATCAAAGTAAGTCTGAGTATAATTTTTATTCAATGCTCAGCTCTGTTCACGCGCACTACTAAAATTTCTCTTTTTAAGCTACATAGCTGTGATTAAACACGATCATCGCATTTTGTTAGCTTTTGATAATTCACACATTCAAACTTATTTTCGTTTCATCCGTGAACCAAAACGTTTCACCGCAAAACAACTGCAACTTTTCAACAGAAAAAGGCCGCTCCTTTTTTCTTCCGTGAACCAGTTCAAGTTACATATGTTTCAATCCAAACGTCATCGGACCATTGCCACGCCCACAAATCGCCATTAACAGAAAACCTATAGTGTAATAACTAAGAACTAAATTAAGGTATAAAATTTGGCACCTATATCTGAGGACCCCACTGACCGATTTTGACAAAATTTGAAAAGTGTCATACTTTTCATATTCCTACGTTACTTTGTGAATCCCATATAGCACAATTTTAAATTATACTTGATTATTTTACTTCCAAGTACACAAATCAAGAAGTAATTAATGTAATAGGATTAAACTTTGCACGAATAATGCCTTTAGTGTATGCCACCTTATGACAAAGAATTGTTTAAATCCAACCAAAACTGTTCAAGACCCTATGTACCAAATATGTGGTACCTATAGTTGACTTTTGTGTGAAAATCTCAACTGGTTTAAATATGCAAATCCCTATATAAGTATAAACTCAGGCTACTGATCGCATTTTACATCGGCCACTGCAAGCTCAGTAAGCATTTACACAACATGGGCTTATCTTCTGGAGCGGAAATGGGCAAATTTTTAGCCCGCAAAGTTCGCAAAATGCGAACGAGGGCTAGATGAGGGGAATATCAGTTTACAGAAGGAAAGGCATAAAAAGTTGCGAAAAAAATCAAGAACATTCCTCCGAAATTTGATGTTCATCGCAGAATCATAGAGGAATAGATCAAAATCTATCTTCTTACTCTCTCGCTTGTCAGCTGTCAGCGGACCCTGATCTTTTTTCTGATCTGGCAGCAAAACACAATCAGGGTCCCGTCAAACAGCAGTTAAAGTGGCCATACGCGACACACAAGTGCGATCGATCGGTATGTGTGCGCATGCGGATTACTCGTGTATGGGCTTGTGCGCATACCGATCCATGTTCGCGAAAATGTTTGATTTTTTACGATCGGTGTGCGCACATGTGTGTCGTGTATGGCCCTGTGTGCACACAAAACCTCATTTCTCTCGTGTCGCCGAACAGTGAAGATCGCGGACGAACGATGGCAAGTGTTAAGAGGGGAGCATGCTTTAGAGGCTTTAAAAAATCGATTTTTTTGAGGTTTTTTGGGAGGGAAAGAAATAATTGATTTAAGCGGAATCACAAATTTTTTGGATGGAAATCTTTGATATTCTGCCTTTGGGAAGCAAATCGAAAACAAAAAATTCAAAGTGATTCATATTTCTTAATAATTTATCTTCTAGTTAAACTAAGAAAATCTCAAAAAAATGTAAAATTTTACAAATTTGTTAAAAATTAAAAAAAAAATTTACTTTATGTGTTTAAAAATATGTTCAAACTTGACTTTTCTTAGTATTTTAGTTTAAATAGAATACAATTTTATTCCAAAGATAATAAACTTGGCCCCGCTTCTATACGACGTATAGTTTTTTCCTATCCTGCCCGTCAATTAAGAATAATCGTAAAAACGAAAAACAGAGAAATCGCACTTCAAAGTTTTTGCTTTTTGCCCAAGCGCGCATGTATCTGCTCGGTCACTATTTCCCTTCTAGCTTCGAAAATATTTCGATTTCCCATCTATAACTTTGTGGGCATATTCTTAGACATTTTTTGAAGAGATTTAAGCAAAAAAAATCGATTGTTTGAAGCTTCTAAAGCAGGCTACTCCATTAATAAAGATTTCGTATCAGAATTTATTGATCTTATAAAAAATGAAATAGCAATTTGGCAAACGAAAAGTGATAAATACAAAAATAAAATTGAGAAAAATAAAAGTTGGAATAACTTATTAACGAAATACAAAGAAATAGATAAAAGTGCTACATTAGAAATAAATTCCAAGAAATGTTCCGCTTGCTTGTCGCACATGTTCACTGTGTGAAGAACGAACGCAAAATGGATTTGTGTGTCGTGTATTGGCGAAACGAATTCACACAGATCGAACGCACATGTGTGTCGTGTATCAGAGAACTGCAAAACTCACTTTTTCCTTGAATCAGCTCATACACAAAAGTTTCTATTCAAGTCCAATCACTGAGCGAAACACAGCGTTGAGTAAAAATCAGCTCATGTTGCCGAATCGCTCATTCGCGTACAATGTGAGCCTTCGGTCCGAAATGTTTTGCTCACGTTTGCTCACTTCACGAAATATTTAGCTCATGCTCGCTCACTCTACGAAATGTTTAGCTCACTTTCGCTCAGTGATTGGAATTGAATAGAAACTTTTGCGTATGAGCTGACTTAAGGAAAAAGTGAGTTTTGCAGTTCTCTGGTATGTATATAGTTTTTGTATGCTTTGTTCGCGATCAGCTTAGTGTCACATGCATTGCACTAAGAATTTGGTACACAACTTATATTTTAGTATGTATTTGTCATCCCGTCGATATGGAGCAAGAAGATATTTTAGAAAAAATACGTACAAACGCCTACACATTGTCAGCCATAAGGGAAGGAGCCATGTTTGGAATACATTATCTGAAATTATTAAAGAGGATGGCACTATTTGGAATGGATTTACGTATATACTGCCAATCCTGTAACAATATTTTAAAATATTTGCCAAAAAATTCTTCAAATTTAAACAGACATATGTATGTATGTAAGTGTTGCAAATCGCTTAAGGAGACGGCGCTTTTATTCAAGCACAGTGAGTTTATTCATATGCGTTGAGTTTTCTCATACCCATTGAGTTTGCTCATAGGCGTTGAGTTTGCTCTTTTGTGTTTTTGTTTTCATTCAACACGATCATTGTTGAGCCGAATGAGCGAACGCTTGAGTAGAGCTGTTTCAACACGAGCGTGAATAAACTCAGCAAGCAAACGAATTTACCGCAATTGAGCTGAATTTAGCTCAGTAGCGAAAACATTCACGAATGCCATTTTGAGCGCTTGAGCCGAATGTGCTTATAGTTCGGGTATTGATCGTGCATGAACATTTTTGCGCTCAACGGAAGCCGTTCTCTGTCGTGTATGACCCCTTTTAGGGAAAAAGGCGGGATGCCAGAAGAATAGTGCTAAACGTACTGCTAAAATTAGTGCGCTGCTGAAATTCTGTAGAATTAGATGTCGGTTGTTTGTAAAATTATTTATATATATGGGTGATATATGCTTATTGGGGAACCGAACACCCAAAATATACAACTTGTAACCATAATATATATTTTCTTTAGAAATACTGCAGTTCCATTTAATGAAAATGCTTATATGTATAAATATATGATTTGTGATACTTTTCAGTTTGGTTATTTTTCCAAAATATTCAAAGAATTGAGATAATTGTTTTATTAAATTTTAAAGATCTAAGTTGTCTCTGGAAATGTATTAAAATAATAATACGCACTTTAGAAAGGGAACTCATATTTTCAAAAAAAATAAAAAATCATCAAGTAAAAATATATTTGCGTGGTAGGGTATTATTAATTGAAAGTGGCTAAGCACACAAATAGAATATAAACGCTAATTCATTTTATTCCTAAAATGAAATATTTATTATACTTTTTATTATTTGTCTTACATTTTATAAATTTATGGTAGTTATTAAGAAACTTAAAATTGTAAGGCAGTTTTACAATTCTTACCCACAGCGAAACTTTCCATATATGCACGCGCTCTCATTTATAAACATGGAGTTGAAAAATACGTTGCTTTCACTACCCTCTTCATGGTTGCCCGCAATGATAATCTCATCTAGCCCTCAAAACGTGCATGTGGGCCCGTACGGTGCAAAATGCCACTGAGGGCTAATATGCCCATCTCTGTTCTTGCGTAAACTGCCGGTTCTGCGACAGAGAGCTTGAAACACCAGAACACCTGCTAATCGACTGCACAGTAGTCTGTAGACGCAGGATTAAGACTCTTGGGACCAAGTTTCCGAATAGGGATCGCATCGCTTCACTAGCACCCAGCAGAATATTGGACTTTATCATTATGTTGCGGCTATGTGAGGCTTTGTGTTTTTGGAGAGGGCACAATAGACCTAAGGACGCGGTGCAATCCTCAGTAATAATCTTATCTAATCAGACATTAAACTATTTGCTTGGATGCTCAAATCGTGTCTCCAAACACACCACCAAAATATTGGGTAGTCGAAAAGGTCTTTTCGTATTTTATCAATAGATGTCGCTGTGCTACCTATCACATTGTGTCATACCGTATAGTGTGGGAAAGGGGAGATTTTAATCTTTATTTAACCAAAAAAAGAAAAATAAAAATTCGGGAATGTTGAACACATCTGTTCCAAAATGAATGAAAATAATGAAGAAATTCGCTATATTTTTAAATTTTTGTATAAACAAGAGAAAACGTTAATTTCGGCTGCACCGTAGCTAATATACCCTTCACAGGTTCGGAGATTATATTATAACCTTAAGCAGTAATATATGTCCAATTTCGTGAAGATACCACGTCAAATGCGAAAATTTTCCACACAAGCCCTTGATTTCGATCGTTCGGTTTGTATGATAGCTATATGCTATAGTGAGCCGATCTGAACAATTTCTACCGACATTACATTATTTCTATGAGCAATAACTCATACCAAATTTCATGAAGATATACTTATCGTTAAATGAGGAAGTTTCCCATGCAAGCATTTGATTCGGATCGTTCAGTTTGTATGGCAGCTATATGCAATAGTTAACCGATCTGAACAATTTCTTCGGAGATTACATTGTTGTCTTGGAAAATAATATATACCAAATTTCGTGAATATTTCTTGTCAAATGTGAAAGTTTTCCATACATGCATTTGATTCAGATCGTTCAGTTTGTATGACAGCTATATGTTATAGTGGTCCGATATCGGCCGTTCCGACAAATGAGCAGCTTCTTGAAGAGAAAATGAACTTTGAAAAATTTCAAAACGATATCTTAAAAACTGAGGGACTAGTTCGTATATATACAGACAGACAGACGGACACGGCTAAATCGACTCAGCTCGACATACTGATCATTTATATATATACTTTATAGGGTCTCCGAGGATTCATTCTGGGTGTTACAAACTTCGTGACAAACTTAATATACCCTGTTCAGGGCATAAAAAGGGAAGAATGACACGCACGCCACCAATGAAATTTGTGAAGCTTACGGAGACGATGCTGTATCAGTTCGTGTAGCGCAGCAGTGGTTCGCTCGCTTCCGTTCTGAAAATTTCGAAATTTCGATTTACACTGATGGATTAATGTCTTTAGCGGAAAAATGGCAAAAAGTGGTCGACCAAAATAGTATATACTTTTTTATTTATTTGTTAGTATAAAAATAAAAAAAAAATAAAAATAAGTTGAAGTTTGAATAGAAATACGAAAAGACTTTTTCGACTACCCACTAAATTACAAATGTGGCTTTAAACATATGCATCTCCCGCGCGACATGTATACATTTAGTGGCTCACAGTGAAAAATCCACCTGTAACAAACCCCCTTTAACTGCAAACAAATCTACGAAGTTAATGTGTATAAAAATTTTTGGTGAATTCGTTCAGTTAACTTTATTTGAATTACAAATTAAAAAAAAAAAAATGTTTCATAATTTTTTAATTAAATTCATGTAAGAGTGAAAATGGTCCACCATAGCAGAGATGGGATAAATAACGGAACTTTTTCGGAACCTTCTGTTATTTTGGTCCGTTAACTTCAACTTACGTTCATACGCTGAAATGGACACTTGTTTAATTTATTAAGGGATTTTCGAGAAATCGATTTTTTTCGGTGCATTATCGGATAGTATACACTATAATAAACATTCTCGCAAAACAGATATCTAGTTCCAATTTGAAGAGAACTTTCTTAACGTCATTCGCTGTCGCGAATTATTTAATTTTTTTTTAAACTTCTTTTGTTTTCTACGAAAAACTGTCGAAAAAAGGGCAAAACTCTATACTTTTTGATCAAACTGCCGCCATTTTTTCAAATTAAAAAAAAAAAAATAGCGCGATAGCCACTTTTTCACAGATTAATAATTTTCTTGAAATGTTTGATTTAGACCAAAATTACGGCCGCAATCGCGAACATAATACAAGACCTTTTTTTGCATGTCATTTTAACAATTAATTTAACTATTATTCACCCAATAAATGAACATAAAAAAATAATTTTTTATTGCCCATGCCACATGAATGTATTTATTCATAAAAAAAAATCGGAATGTTTAGTTATCCCTTAATAAAATTGTTTTGTTCTTAATTTCAAGAAAAGCCGCCATTCTACAGTTAAAATCGAGAGATAAATAAGCCCAAAAAAGTTGTTCAACGACCGTCAAGAAAAGTGAATTGTCAAACATAGCTAGATTTATCCTCGGCTGAGTGCACCAAAACTGCGTGACACTTAAATTAAATTGGAACGCCGAAACCATTCGAAGAGATAGGAGAAATGACAGACTTGGACGAAAGAAACCCTTTGTTAGCAAAAAGAATAAAAACTTGCGATTGCAGTTTGTCCACAATTACATTGGGAAAGATTTTTCATTATGTCATTTGCAGGATGAAAGCAAGTACAATATTTTTGGATCAGGTGGCAGAGTGAAAGTGTGAAGAAAACTCAATCAAGGGATGGATTATAGACATTTACAGCCTACAGCACGGTGGCTGTCATTGTTCAGCTGCTGGTGTTGGTAAATTGCACTTTGTCGACGGAATTATGGACAAATATCAATATTTAGATATTTCGAAAATAATCTTGTATAAAGTGAAAACCTTGGTATAAAGGGCACGTATCATTTCCCCTAAGACAATGATCCTAAACATACGGCTGGAATCGTTAGAGAATGGCTAGTACATCATTGTCCCAGAGTGTTCAAAACGCTTCCCCAAACACCAGATATAAACCCAACTCTTTTTTACACGATTTCTTTTTACACGGATTTGAAGTTACACGGTTGAAAAAAAAAAATGTTTGTAAAAAATGTTTAATCTAGTACAGTTTCAAAATCACTGTCTTGTAATTATGTTTGTTTTTACCACACTTAGCACCATTGCTGAAATGAACATAGTACATGGTAGTGACTGGGAAATCCATTTATTCGATAACTCCTACCTACCTACACATTTTGTTCGCATGATATTTTCATTGCTGAAATGGATATCTCCAGTGATGATATACCGACTTTAGTCCAGTTCGTCGCAAACAAGTAGCGACGAATACTTATGTAGCTATGTAGATATTTTTTTATTTTTTATTTCTATTTTAATTCTTCTGATCTTAATTTTGGATTAACAGATTTCTTTTGTTTTTTATTTAATCTACCAATTTTTCACCTGCATGAATTATGTATTTTAAGTTTTAATGCTCAATAAAATGCCATATAAATATACAATTTGTATGCATATCTGAAATTTTATAGTTTTCAACATTTTTTACACGCTTTTTCGAAGGAAATATAGTTATTTATTTCATCTTACACGGTTTTCAGATGACATGGAACGTATCCCCCATTTTACTATAGGAAACGCCTCTTTTTCTACACGGTTTTCTGAGGAACGTATCTACCGTGTAAAAAAAGAGTTGGGTGTATATGAAGGCAAATTTTGTTATTTGGAAATAATAAATTTTTTCAAAGAAACTACTGCTAACAACAATAACACAAGCTGTAAACAAATATACGAAGACAAAATTTGTTATTTGGAGATAATAAATTTTTCCGAAGAAATTACATATAACAACAATTACACAAGCTGTAAAAAAATTGGAATTGAAAATTGAAAGCTGAAAGATGGGAATAAAGAAAATGTACCTTTTGACTCATTAGACTGATACTAAGTATTTAAAGCAATCTCCATCTGTTGGAAGTGACTTTACAAACTGCTTTATGTGAAGTGGTGGAAGAAGCACTTTATAAGGAGGCACTAAAGTTTCATGCAGGCCATTTTTTCGCAAACTTTAAGCTCCTTTGGAGGCCAACACTTTTTGATCCAGGGTTTTGCTGGGTCTATACTATCCCATAGACACAAAAAGAAAGGGAATTTGGAACCCAGAATGTTATCCGAGCATCATTCCCAATATTTTGAAATTGGCAAAACATCCTCTCCCAGGGTTTGTGCGCTGGGCTTAGGACCCGCCACGTAAAAAACACACCAATGAAAAAGTTTAAACAGCCTCGGATGAGAGACCTCCCATGGCAAACGAATTAAGGATTGCGATTTGAGGGTATGCACCTGGAACGTCCGGCCCCTTAATTGGATGTCCTCGTTAGAGTGAAGGATGACATCACCTCCGTCTAAGAAGTGCGATGAACGGGACAAGGACGAGTAGGTCCTTGTGACATTGTTGGAGCGCACCCCGGTATTGGAAGGTTTAGCCAAAATCAGCATCAAAGCGAAGTTCTTTTACATATCGCTGATTTGCGCCCAAGTTCCGATAGAAAAGAAGAGCGATATGACCAAAGATGCCTTCTATGACTTTAACGCTAAAGTGGGAAAAGATGGTATCTTTGGCGCAAACGTTCGAAAAATTCACCCTCCATGAGAAAACAGCCCCAAATGGGTTGAGGTTCATCGACATCGGCGGGCACCGAGATATGACTATCTGTAATACTAGATTCCAGCATAAGAAAATGCATAAAGCTACTTGGGTGTCTCTGGATCGAAAAGGCAACAAACAGATCCATCATGTTGTGATAGACGGAAGACATGTATCCAGTGTTTTAGACGTGCGTACGCTACGAGGTCCTAACATCGATTCGGACCATTCCCTTGTTGCAGGCAAGATACGCACCCTCCTCTGTGCAGAGAAAACCGCACGTCAACAAAAATAAGGAAGATACGACGTCGAGAAGCTGCAATTTTTTCTACTCGACTTGCACTTTTAGTCTTTGAGAGCACTCATAAGCAACTCGGTATGAAGGAACTGTGGAACGGCATTTCAAGTTCCTTACGCATAGCTGCAAAAGAAACCATCGGTTTTCGGAAATGACAAAAGAACAGCTGGTACGACGAGGAGTGCCGGGTCACAGCGGATAGAAAACATACTGCCTACCTCGCAACGTTACAATCTATCAAAACACTTGCGGAATGGGATAGATGCCGAGAGTTGAGGAGGGAAGAGATACTCATCTGCAGAAAAAAAAGAGAGATGTCGAAATGCGCGGGTATGAAATTTCGAATATTCTACGAAAAGATACGGTGACTGACAGAAGGCTTCAAGATGATCTACTTGTAGTAGCCGGTGCCCAGAGCATACTAAAATTATGGAGGGAAGACTTCTCCAGCCTGCTGAAAGGCAGCGAAGGCATACCTTCATGCTCGACAATAAAGAAGTCCGAATAGAAATTACCAGTCTGAAGAACAACAAAACGGCGGCGGCCGATGGATTGCCGGTCGAACAATTAAAACATGGCGTCGAGGAACTGATAAAGACCATGCATCAGCTTCTTTGTTAAATATGGTCGGATGAAAGCATGCTCAACGATTGGAATATAAATGTGCTTTGGCCTCTCCAAAACAAAGTAGACCACACAATCTGCACCAACTACTATGTGATAAGCCTGCTCAACATCGCATATAAGACACTTTCGAGTGTTTTGTGTGAAAGATTAAAGCCCACCGTCAACAAACTGATTGGACCTTATCAGTGTGGCTTTAGACCTGGAAAATCAACAACCGACCAGATATTCACCATGCGCCAAATCTTGGAAAAGAGCCTCGAGAATCGACACTCACCACCTTTTCGTCGATTTCAAAGCTGCTTTTGACAGCACGAAAAGGAGCTGCCTCTATGCCGCCATATATGAATTTGGTATCCCGGCAAAACTATAATGGCTGTGTAAACTGACGTGGAGAAAAACCAAAAGTACCATCAGATTTGAGAAGGACCTCTTCGAGCCGTTCGATACCAAACGAGGTTTCAGACAAGGCGACTCTTTTTCGTGTGACTTCTTCAATCTACTTTTGGAAAAAATAATTCGAGCAGCAGAAATAAACAGAGAAAGTATCATCTTCTATAAGAGTGTTTAGCTGCTTCCATACGATATTAATATCATTGGTTTGGTGTTGAACGAGGACAAGATGACATATCTCCTGTCATCAAACAACCAGTCGTCGCACACGCGACTAGGCACCACACTGTTGACATTCATATCTTCGAAGTCGTAGATAACTTCGAAATCCAACGCAGAATATCTCTTGCCAACTTCGGACTAAGTAGGCAATTGAGAAGTAAAGTCCTCTTTCGACGAACAGATATGAGATAATATACAACATAGTCACTGTTTACAGAACTAAAACACAGCGGCTACGCTGGCTAAGTCATGTCATCCGAATGGACGAAAACACTCCAGCTCTCATAGACGCAATACCCGCCGGGGGAAGCAGAGGAAGAAGAAGACCTTCACTCCGTTGGAAAGGCCAGGTAGAGAAGGACCTGGCTTTGCTTGGAATCTCCAATTGGCGCCACATTGCCAAAAGAAACGACTGGCGCGTTGTTGTTAACCCGGCTATAACCGCGTTAGCGTTTTCTACGCCAGTAGAGAAAAAGAGGGACGGGATGAATAGTGAACAAAAGTAAACAGGCATCACTATGCTCGCGCCATACCATAGGAATCGCATATCGGAAAGCTTTTTCCCTTGCTCTTAAACCAATTTCGAGGATCTTCAACACATCGTTTGCAGACTTTATGAGGTGTACAAACTTTATTCTGATCTTCAAGTTTTAAGCCAAAGTGCGCGAAGTAATATATGTATACTGAAGATCTATAAATCAATGACGATTGACCATATTTTTGCGCCCCATTCATTATAACATGTTTATATTTGGTAATTTACCTCGAACAGGATTTTATTTATCTAGAAAGTAATGATAGTTATGGTCTGTATACGTTTAAAAACAGAAATCCAAATAAAATTGTACTTATTTATTAATGACTTCAAGTTACTACTACTTTTCCGACTCCGAGACAAGTCACAACTACAAAATAAGGCCTAGACTAGAAGACTTTCGCAAGCCCAAAAGCTGTACCATCTCAGGTACAAAACAAAAGGGGAGCAGGCAGTATCGTCAAGCGATTTGGCATTGGTCACAAGATAAACAAGTAAGGAAGGGCTAAGTTCGGGTGTCACCGAACATTTTATACTCTCGCATGATAAAGTGATAATCGAGATTTCATTATCCGTCATTTACATATTTTTCAAATACCGTATTTGTGTAAAGTTTTATTCTGCTATCATCATTGGTCCCTAATGTATGTATGTATATATTATACAGAGAAGGCATCCGATGGAATTCAAAATAGCGTTATATTGGAAGAAGGCGTGGTTGTAAACCGATTTCATCCATATTTTGTATATGTCATTAGGGTGTTAAGAAAATATTATATACCGAATTTCTTTGAAATCGGTAGAGTAGTTCCTGAGATATGGTTTTTGGTCCATAAGTGGCTGACGCCACGCCCATTTTCAAATTTTGAAAAAAAGCCTGAGTGCAGCTTCCTTCTGCCATTTCTTCCGTAAAATTTAGTGTTTCTGACGTTTTTTGTTAGTCGGTTAACACTTTTAGTGATTTTCAACATAACCTTTGTATGGGAGGTGGGCGTGGTTATAATCCGATTTCTTCAGTTTTTGAACTGTATATGGAAATGGCTGAAGCAAACGACTCTATAGAGTTTGGTTGACATAGTTGTAGTAGTTTCCGAGATATGTACAAAAAATTTAGTAGGGAGCGGGGCCACGCCCACTTTCCAAAAAAATTACGTCAAAATATGCCCCTCCCTATTACAATCCTTTGTGCCAATATTCATTTTATACTATGTTCAGACCGACATTGAAAACATTTTGAAAACACATTTGTATGTTGGGGAATCTAAGTCGTTCGGACCGACAATGTGTGTTTTCGATGACTTTTCACTGGCAACTATCAATAGCGGCATTCTCTTGCTCCTATACCGAAATATGCAAGGCCAAGAGAGCACCCATTGCAGAATCTAGTGATATATGACGGCACGAAAATAAACATGGGTTTTGGTCTGACATATTTATAGCCATTGCAAATAATTTTCTGCGTGTGTTTGTTATTGTGCCGTTGCACCAAAAGGTAAATTTTGCAATTTCTGCACCGTGCAAGGTTTTGCAAGAGCAAGAGAATCTCCCTAATATGAGAATATCAAGCGACAGCTGTTTTTGTATATGGAATGTAAACAAATATCAAGTGGCAATTTAGGGTCGGCAAAATATGTCTTCCAAAAACATCGATTAAACTAGAGCAGGCACCGATTATAATGAGTGGAATATAAGTTTTCAAGTAGTTTTCAGCGAAAACTGTGTTTTCGTTTGACAGATTTTACATGGACGAAAACACAAGTTTTCGTGCGAAAACCAGTTTTTCCCACGAAAACATGTTTTCGTTGTCGGTCCGAACATAATATTAATATCTTTATTTATGGCTTAGTTATGACACTTTATAGGTTTTCGGTTTTCGTTATTTTGTGGGCGTGGCAGTTAGCCGATTTTGCCCATCTTCGAAATTAACCTTCTTATGGAGCCAAGAAATACGTGTACCAAGTTTCATCATGGTATCTTAATTTTTACTCAAGTTACAGCTTGCACGGACGGACGGACAGACGGACGGACGGACACACAGACATCCGGATTTCAACTCTACTCGTCACCCTGATCACTTTGGTATATGTAACTCTATATCTGACTCTTTTAGTTTTAGGACTTACAAACAACCGTTATGTGAACAAAACTATAATACTCTCCTTAGCAAATTTGTTGCGAGAGTATAAAAATGAAAGAGCATTGGTAGATAACCAAATAAGCATTTTAATAAATTTAGAAAAAAATCAACAAGAAAACAGCCAGGAATTTCTAAAGTATTACTCGACAGTGACTAATTGCTTATCAGTGTTGGAAACACAAAATATTTCCACAGAATCGTGGGACCCCATCCTAGTAAACATATGTATGTGCGGCGACTCTATCTGATGCGGCTTCGCTACAATGGAGCAACCACTAGTGGCAAGAAAAAATCGCCAAAATGGTACTAGATGAAAGAATTTCTAACTACTCAGTATGAAATAGCGGAGCGAATAGACCAAAAATCCATTAAGCCACAAAGTCATCAAAATGACTCCAGTAAAAACTTGTTTAAACCTCAAGCCAGTAATAACATGCAACATAATAGACACATTAATAGAAGCCAAACAGTTGTGTCAAAGCAAACCAACCTATGACAATCATTATGTGAAATCTGTAAGGGCGGTCATAAAATACGATATTGTGAGAAATTTAAAGAAAATGTCAGTTTCAGATAGGAATATCTTCAATACAAACTTTGCATCAACTGTCTGTCCAATTCTCACATGACAAAAAACTGTGAACGAAAATTCAGTGGTGTGTGCTGTCAACGAAGACACCACTCATTGCTTCATATCACAAATTTCCAATATATGGAGCAAAATCAGTTTCATAAAACCACCTGGTTAGTCGCTACAACCAAATTTGGTAATCCCGAAACCCCAAATCCAGAAAAAGGGAAGAACAGCCATGTTGCTCTAAAGCAGCAAAAATTCAAGCTCTACATTCAGAAAATGACTGCACAATTCTTTTACCCACTGCGGTCAGCACCATAGAACATTAACAAAATGGGTTCAATTTGCTAAAAACTTACATACTATTTCGGAAATTAGAATCCCTCGATGGGTAAATTGCACCTCTAACATTAATGTAGAATAACTTGGCTTCTGTGATGCTTCTAAAAAGGCCCATTGGGCAACATTTTATGTACGCACTCAGTACGATAACAAAATAACTTCACATCTTTTGGTAGCAAAAGCCAAAATTGTTCCTTTGAAGACACTCAGTCTGCCACGGTTCGAACTGAATGATGCTCTTCTGTTAGCAAAACTAGCTCAGTTGTCCAAACCCATTTCAAATTAAACGATCACAAAATGTATCTTTGGTCAGACTCAGAAATAGTTTTATCATCATTATTCCTGAGAAAAAACGTTTCACTTATGCTCCGACAAGAATTTTATATATCGCGACTAAAGCCACAAATCAAAAAGAAGTTTTTCATGTGTAAATAATCTACTATGTAAAAACACGTAATGCGAATACAAATAATAGCAGCTGTACCACCTGAACGCTGCAATTACCCCTTTAGCGTTACTGGGGTTGATGTTGCTGGACCTTTCCAGATAAAGGCCTCGCTGTTAAGGTCTTCCTCATTTAGAATAGGGTTGTCAAATCTGAACAAAGCTCGACAAACCCCGCCAGCCAAAAGTGGTGAAAAAACTAGTGAAACAGTAGGTTTTAAAACCCTCAAAAGTAGTGAAAAAAGTGGAAGCTTGCCATAGGCCGCGTGAAGATTCTAACCACTTTTCCCCTCTTACGTACGTAAACATGTGATCATACATCTCTGCGCTCATTCAGCAGTGTCATATAAAAAAGTATATCTGACCTGCTCTAATATCCCTAATCGTCAGCTGATGCAGGGTTGCATTTTCTGATTCCTAATTTGAAATATTTTTAGAATTCTAAACAAACATTTTAAATTTAAAGTTTTTGGTCTTTCTTTATTAATATACAATTTTTACAGAATTACAAATACATTCAATAAAAAAATTATTAATATCTGAAAATAAAGAATAATTAAATATAATTATATAAAATTTAAATATAATATCTAAAACAAAAAGAAAGATTAATTAAATAAAAATAGTGATAAAATCTGAAAAAAAGTTTATAAATAAAAATAATAATAGCATCTGAAAGAAAGATTATTTATGTACATATATAAAAATGATATCTGAAAGAAATATTAATATTATCTGATAATTTAAATAAAAATGATAATTTAAAATATAACAAGAAAAAACGTTAACTTCGGTTGCACCGAAGCTAAATACCCTTCACAGGTGCATTTCTGTTAGTAACTATGTGTTCAGTTTGTATGGAAGCTATATGCCATAGTAATCCGTTCTAAACAAGTTTTTTGGAGATTACATGGTTGCCTTAGAAAATAACATATATCAAGTTTCGTGAATATATCTTGGCAAATGTGAAAGTTGTCCATACAAGAACTTAATTCCGATCGTTCAGTTTGTATGGCAGCTATATGCTATAGTTAACCGATCTGAACAATTTCTTCGGAGATTACATTGTTGCCTTAGAAAATAACATATACCAAATTTCGTGAATATATCTTGTCAAATGTGAGAGTTGTCCATACAAGCATTTGATTCCGATCGTTCAGTTTGTATGGCAGCTATATTATAGTGGCCCGATATCGGCCGTTCCGACAAATGAGCAGCTTCTTGAAGAGAAAACGACGTTTGCAAAATTTCAAAAAGATATCTTAAAAACTGAGAGACTAGTTCGTATATATACAGACAGACGGACGGACGGACAGACAGACAGACGGACATGGCTAAATCGACTCAGCTCGACATACTGATCATTTATATATATACTTTATTGGGTCTCCGACGATTCCTTCTGGATGTTACAAACTTCGTGACAAACTTAATATACCCCGTTCAGGGTATAAAAACAGGTCGCCTTAAAAGCACAAAATACATACACATATGTATCATCGGCATCGCCGCACAACCGGCTTGAATTCTGTACTAAGCACGCTGCAACAGTTGCAAAAACTCCTATGCAATTAATCCACCTAGGGTAGATCGGGATATTCTCATTATAACCTGCGGACTTCACCTACTTGACATATACGTCATCACAGCAACTTCATCACATCACCTGTATAACAAGCAACACACATCAGTACACACTACCGCTACGCGGATATTCTCCGGAAAATAAAAGGTGGCAGTGGCTTAGAGGAATTGGGCTCAAGCGTGACGTACATAAGAAAAACGTTGAAGGGAGACCTGCTATTAGAGCTGAAAAACCAAGCGGATAATACATACATACATATAGTGATCACATGGCTATTATTGCTAAAGTCTCATATGCCGGAGGGACGGAATGCCACAGCAGCAGCAGCAAAAATAAACCTGGAAACAAAACGAGTTTGATGCCGAACTTTTTGATATGGTCTGGAGTTCAGCAAATATACAAGACGAAGACGCCATGCACTTGGTATCCTCAGTGCGAAAAGAATTGTTCACAGCATGCGACGCAACTATGCCTAGGACAGTACACCATAGCAACCGAAAGCCAGCGTATTGGTGGAATGAAGAAATAGCTGCACTAAGAAAGCTCTGCAATTCAGCTAGACGCCGCCGTAATCAATGTGAAGAAAATGAAAGCAACCTCAGACAAATAATTAAAAGTCAGAAGAAACTTCTAAAATCAGCCTTTGGCTGCAGCAAAAAGAATTGTTTTGAAAAACTCTGTGAGGAAGCAAACGAAGACCCCTGGGGAATAGCATACAAAATCTGTATGTCTAAATTCAAAAATAAGACACAACATCCCAAAAGCGCATCCTTTATGAGAAATATCGTCGAAACTTTGTTTCCAAACCACCACACTATTTCTTATGCTAAGCCCCGAACCTCAATACCTTATGGAAATTGTTATAAGTTATTTTGAAAACAGGCGGTTTTTATTCGATACAGATGAAGGCACCAAGACCTACTCTATCTCGAGTGGAGTACCGCTCCGCAAGGCTTGGTACTAGGCTCCCTTCTATAGAACATAATGTATAATGGGATACTAAGGAGACACCAACCGAAAGCTATTAAATTAGTTGCATACGCAGACGACCTTATTGTGGTAGCAGTGGCTAAACACCTCGATGACCTCCGGAGCAAATGCAATGAGTGCACAAACGGTCCGAGACAATGGTTCTCCTCAATAAGTTGATGGAGCAGAATTGATGGAGCAAAAGACTGAAGTCTTGCTCATAAATACAAGAAAAGTGGAGGAAAGTATATCTCTCACCATTGGGGAGTGCGAAATTCATTCACAGCCACAACAAAAATATTTGGGAGTAATAGTAGACTCAAGGCTCAAACTTAAGGATCACCTAGAATACACTGCAAGTAAAGCGAATCAAATTCTGAATGCCTTATCTAAAATGATGGCAAATTAAGGCTGCGGTTTTTACTCGCAAAGGTAATGAGATCGGTTGTGTTATATGCGGCTCCAATATGGATCCAGGCGCTAGGCATCAAAGCATATGTCAGACAAATAAACACAGTGCAAAGGCTGTCGGCACTAATATTTATCAATGCGTTCCGAACAATTTCGAGCGACTCACTTAAAAGAAGGTGGACCTACAGACTCATCCCGGATATTCATTCCTCACACATCAACAGACGCCATGGGGACCTGGATTTCCACCTTACCCAAATAGTAAGTGAACATGGATGCTTTAGCAGCTATCTGTACAGATTCCAGCACGATATTACTTCGAATTGTCCGTCGTGTTCAGAGTGCTGCTACACTCGGTGGTAGTTTTACGGTCCTAAATTTGACGACACCTAAAAAAAAAAATAAGAACTCAACACCGCACACAACATTTCGATCAAACGGGATCGTGCTTCTTTTCGTTTCATCTGTGAACCATAACGTTTGACCGCATCAATAACTGCAATTCTTCAACAGCAAAAGGCTGTTTCTTTTTTCTTCCGTGAACCAGTTCGTGAATCCCCGATATCGCCAGCCAACTGAAGTGTAACGTAGTAGGTTTTCTTGCGGAAAACCGAACAAAGAATATTTTGTGAAATAAATTTAGTGAATATTTTATATATATATGAAGGTATATAGTGGAAACAGTGTGTTTGCGTTCCAATCTATTTTCCCAAGCGCATTTTCTTACCTCTCAAAGAGAAATTCCTTGGGATTGCACCATGAGGTATTTACGAGCATCATCTGCAGTAGTGGACTGCTATAAGAATAGCTGAGGATATATCAGCTAAACCTAAAGCAGAACATATCATCACTGGTAACAAGGAGGATTATAGTCGGTTCAGAAGGAGCAATAAGACTCCCCGATCACCCGGTTGACAATGCGCCAGAAAAAGTTCATACACCAGCTACACTTGAGGCGACTCCATCAAAAACGTTTACGCACGATGTGACTCCATCTGATACCGTCAGAATTGTAACTAATAAAGGCAGCGCAGCCGACTTGCCAACACAAGGCACCACTAGCAGCGAAAATACAATAAGTGTAAGCGAAGGAGAGAGCGCGCTCACACATGGCCAAAAAAACACATATGGCGCGCTATCTCCTTCGCTCACACTTGGCCAAAAACTCGCTCATGTCCAAAAACAAAGGCATGTTAATCAACACATGTGAAATATAATAGATAAAATTTCGGAATTGCAAAAACAAGCAGTAGCAGAAGTTAGAGAGTCGGCAATCCACCCGATCGCCCAGACGAAAGGAGGTCGCAGTACACTCACTGAAGTACCAATGGCGCCAAAAATCCGAGCAAGAACAAGTTTAATTGGTCAGCTCAAACGATTAATAATATCAAATTATGTTTCTACTACTCAAATATTTGAAGCCAAGGCAAAGTCGCCAGCAACAAGAAAATTAAGCGCGCAGCCAAAGAAAGGGCCTGATAATAAAGCAACAACAAAAAATCGAGGGGAAACAGTGGAATGTAGTAGATAAGAAAGCCAACCAGAAGACAGCAAAATTGTCAAAAACAAAACCCCAAGTGATGTTAATTTAAAGAAATGGAAAACTTTCCTATGCGGAGATTCTACAGAAAATCAAGTCTGACTCAACATTCAGCGCATTCGGAAATATCGTCACAGCTTAAGAAAGTCTTATGGAGACACCCAATTAGCTCTCATTAAACTCCTAGTTGAGGCAGCTATAATGCTTCCACTGACTATAAAGCTGAAAGTTATTCGAGAATATAGACAACCACAGCGATGCTTTAATTGTCTCGACTATGGACATACTGCAAAATTCTGGACAAATAAGGACAGGTCCAGACTCTATAGGAGATGTGGCGAAGGGGAGCACCAGGTAAAGAACTGCAACAATAAGCCAAAATGTTTGCTTTGCTTGAAAGCCGGTACAAAGGAAATTCATCACTGTATTGGAAGCATCAGGTGCCCAATATAAAAGAATGCAGCTCAACAGGTCACATAAGGTTTCTACAACCATTGTCAAGCGACACATGCCTTATTAAAACAGTCAGTTGCCGAAAAGCAAATTGATGTGGTTCTAATAAGTGAACCATATAAAATCGGACAAGGCGTAACTTGGATAAGTGACAGTCGAAATAATGCAGTTATATGGAAATGTAACCCTAACTTTGCGCAACTGCAATCACCCTTTTCTTCTGATGGTTTTGTTCGAACAACAACTAATAATATTAATATATATAGCTGCTACCTACCTCCTAGCTTCAACGACGAAGAATATAGGCGTATTATCGACAACCTAGTGGCGGATGCCAGATGCAAAACCAAAGTAATAATAGCTCGTGATGTTAATGCCTGGGTTATCGAATGGGGATGCAAAACAACCAACAGCAGAGGAAAAAACCTTACTAGAAGTATTTGTCTCTCTCGATCTGGAGCTTTTAAATGCAGGCAATCAATGCACATTTAACAAAGGTCGCCGACAATCGGTGATAGACTTAACTTGTACATTCGAGTTTAGTTCGCAGATCTCACTGGCAAATTAGTGATCATTACACTTTCAGTGATCACTCTCAATTATATTCGAGATAAATACTAAACACGCACGACAGTGTTTACCGACCCTAAAAAGAAGTAACTGGCGACCCAAAACATTCGAACTAGACCTTTTTGAAGAAGCCTTCAGACCAACTACTCTTCCCGATAATTTGTTGTCGGCTGACAAAGCTGCTTCCTCGATTATAAGCTGTATTAACAGCGCATGCCACGCTTCAATGCCCAAGCTATTTCGGCGCAAATACTACTCCGTAGAGTATTGGAAAGGAGCAATCGCTAGATAACGTAAAGAACGCCAGCAAGCAAAGAGCTTGTACTAACGGTCACGTGGTACATCTGAATACACCACGCTCCAAAAACACTTTAAGGACAAAAAAATACTTAAATAGTCAATTAAAAAAGTAAGCAGGAATGTTTTCTTAAACTGTGCGACGATGTTGAAAAAAACACTTGGGGACATAAAACGGTAATGGAAAAACTCCGCACTGGCGGACAAATTCCAACTTACCCCACTACAATTGAGAGAATAGTTTCGGTACTCTTCCCTATCCGACCCCTACTCTATCGGGAGATCGAGATTACCACCAACCCAGGTTATACCGGCTGTTTTGAATGAAGAAGACCGTGAAGCATGCAATCGGTTAAACCCATCTAAAGCCCCAGGACCAGATGGAATTCCGAATATAGCGCTAAAAACAGCCATTATTAGAAACATAGACCCTAACGACATATGCTTTCAAGAAGGCCGCTTTCCCACCATATGGAAAAATAAATATATCATATTACTGCCAAAACCTTATAAACCAATGATAAAACCGTGCCACCACTGGAGTGGGTCATATACCAGCGGCTAAATAAGGCAATCGACGATGCCGGTGGACCATCACCCAAATAATTCGGATTCTGAAAGGCAAGATCCACAATCGCAGCGATAACCCTAGTAAAAACACTGGCTGAACGGAGTGCACTAAAAAGCTTCTCCGAGCCTCTATACCTTTACCCCTTCATAGTAAGCTATTTCGAGGAAAGAACTTTGAGCTACACTACTAACGGAGGCTCTGTACTTGGGCCGCTACTCTGGAACATCATGTACGATGGAGTACTGCGACTGAAATTACCCAAAAATGTTCACATCATTAGGTTCCAAGACGATATCGCTGTTGAGGTTATAGCAAAACACATACACGATATAGTTACGATAAACAACAGGACAATAGCGTTAATAAGCGATTGGCTCGAAACTAACGGACTGAACCTAGCAGAGAGCAAGACCGAAGCGGTACTTATTACTGGCAGAAAAGTCCGTGAAGATGCCACGTTCAACACAAAGGGTGTAAGCATCACTACACAACCAGCAATTAAATACGGGAATTATTCTTGATGCAAGGGTGTCCTTTAAGGAACACTTCGCTTACAACTGCAAAAAAGCTACAAAAGTGTGCAAAGCTTTGACTATTAGCTGGTGCACTAAAGTCAGTCGCGCTGTTCGGCGTCTAGATATGGGGAAAAGCCTTCGAAATAAAATAGACTTTTTTCGATATATGCCACTGAGCGCTGAGCGTATGCTCTGCGTTTCGCACAGTATGGGAAGATGCTGCCTTGGTAACTGCAGGCTCACACCCCTTAGACGTCTTGGCCAAGTAGCTTCAATGCTTTACGAACGACAGGTTACCGCACAAGACACTAAGAGGAATTGCAAGGACAAAGACGGTGAATCACTTGCAAAACTGCTGGGAAGAAAGCGGAAACGGGCGGTGGGCATTCCGACTGATCCCCAACGTTGAACCATAGCTAAATAGATCGCACGGTAAGGTAGATTTTCACCTAACTCAAATTCTCACAGGACATGGCTGTTTCAAAGCATATTTGAAACGATTCGGACACGAAAATAACGATATATGTGATTATTGCGGAGACGAGACCGTCGAAAATGTGGAACACACGTTCTTCTATTTCCCGAAATATAATCATGAGAGACAACATTTAAAATATGCGTTCAGTATAGACCCAACTCCCAATAACTTTGTTAACCAAATCAGTAGAGAAGTGGAAAGCTGCTTGCGAAGTTGAAGCCAGAGTTATGAAATCCCAATGTGGCAGCGAACAGCGGCGGAGAAGAGAGCGGTTAAATGTAACGAACAACTACCACTGAAACATACTAACATTAACGTGACGGAAAGGGTTGGCGGCGGGCCAAGTAAATGCAATTTGTAACTGAATGCATTTTGACCATCACATACGTATGAGTGTCTCCCAACCATCCTCCCGATGTAATACTTGATGGTGGGGGAAAGGTACAGGACTGTAAGAGGTTAAGTTCGGATTAAAGCTCCACAGTGGAATGGCTTTCGATGCTTCCTCCTCGTAACAAAACGAGGTCCGTATGCTTCCGGAACATAACGAACCTCTCTCCGAGCTGATTTTGCTGGGATGTTTTCGCAGAAGTCTTTCTCTTCCTACATCGACGACTTTGGGTACTGACCGCCATTTACAGCATTAACCCCTTCACCGACTCCCTCTCAGTGAGTGGCGTGTTTGGAGCTAAGTCACAACTGTAGCAGGTTAAACTCCTACTGCCAAATATATGACCAGCATGTAATTTTTTTATATCAATTAAGTACAAAGTTACATATAATTGTTTTAAAATAAAATATTTTTTATTTTTTATTTTTTATTTTATAAATTATTTGTACAATACTTAATATTCTACAAATAAATATTTAGCAGCACTGGCAGCAGAGGCCTTCGGCTGAAAATAAAATATAAATACCTTAACAAATGGAAAAAAAATCTTTGTTTTCTTTTTAGACATTTGTGAATTTCGATGGAAAATTCTAAAGGAAATGTAAGTTACTTAATTCTAATAGTTTTTAATTAATTTATTTAAAATATTATTGTCAAGTCAGCTTACATATACATTTGTACAAAATGAAATTAGCAAATTACCATAGACATATGCAAATGCTAATATTTAAGGGCCATTCAAAATGATTACAAAAACATTAATCCAAAATAATTACATGTAAATTAAAAAACAATATTTAAGTAAGAAAAAGATAACAGGTACGTTAAGCTTGGGTAACCAATGAATGACTAAACAAATATCCCCTAGCAAATGGCGAGGTACCCGATGCATCGATCCGAGGCTTGTGATTAATTTACTTTAAAGGATGGTACTAAACGGTTTTATTTGCATCTCCGCTTCAGGCGCATTTGTCGAGGTAAGGGAGTTTTACGATTCCAAAACTCTCAATTAATATAAATGAATGAATATAAAAAACATTAAGATAATTATAAAATCTTGTTGCATTTGCGTAATATATGCATCAACAAAAACGACACTGTTAATCAGCAATGGATTGAGCAAGAAAACACAGAAAATATTGGAAAAATGTGAGAGAGGAATCGCAATAAGACAAAAAATTACGGCTTATTTTTTACATATCCTCTTGATTTTGTCATAGAATATACATACAAGTTAAAACATGACTCCCACGCCATGACTTCCACTCTAAACGTTACATCACTACGCTAAATCCATTCGCAGGGAACATGCGACATCAGCAATTTTGGATGATTCCCATCAACCTTGAAGTTATTATGCTCCCACGCCAGTTGGCAGCGCTCGCAATCAGATGCTAGCTGCCAATAGACTAAACAAACAAAGTCGGCAATAAAAGGAACCACAACGTATGAACAGCTGCGGTTCCAGTTTCCTACATGTTTTGTAATTCATAGAATTAAGTACATAGAATAAGGTATTTCTTTCATATTTTTATACACTTGCACATCACTTCATTGTTTCTACATATTTATTTGTATGCCATAAATAGTTTTGCATCATTTAAAGCGGCAGGTCCTGGCGGGATTAATTCTGCAAAAGCAGGTAGAACCAATGGTTCAAAGACTTGAAGATATATACAAAACTAGCCTTCAACTATCATACATCTCAAGAAGTTGGAAAATAATTAAAGTTGTGTTCCTTCCAAAACCAGGCAGAAGAACACACGATAATGCCAAGGATTTTAGACCGATAAGCCTCACCTCCTTTATGCTGAAGGGACTAGAAAGGCTAATAGACTTACATGTAAGAACAATAATGGCGGATAAGTTATCGAAGTCCCAACATGCGTACATAAAGAGCCGATCAGCCGAAACTGCCGAGGTGATAAGTGTAATTGAAAAATCACTACACTACAAACAATACACCATGGCTGCTTTTCTAGACATAGAGGGCGCCATTAATAATATAGAAGTAAATGCTATAATTAATTCTCTGACAGATGGTGGCATAGACGGTGGAGGACTGAAAGCAGTAGCATATGCAGACGATACAGTGTTGTTGGTATCAGGCATGTTTCCTTCCACAGTCAGCGAGATTATGGAAAGAGCACTACGAAGGTTAAACCTATTGGCTAAGAACAATGGACTAGGAGTTAACCCGAACAAAACAGAATTGATGTTATTCACAAGCAGAACTCACTCTATCCCGCACAGCTAAAAAATAAATAAAGCATATATGGCCTACTATACTTGCAAGAGAATCGTCATTAGAAAAAATTAGAAATTAGAAAATTAGATGGAATACAAAGAGCAGCATGTGCGGGTGATACTGGAGCAATCAGGTTATGTCCGACTGACGCGCTCAATGTGAAATTAGATGGAATACAAAGAGCAGCATGTGCGGGTGTTACTGGAGCAATCAGGTTATGTTCGACTGACGCGCTCAATGTGATCCTGCATCAACTACCGACGGACATCTTTATTCAAAAACAGCAGCATTTGCGGCTATAAAAATAAAAGAATTGGGTGGTTGGAATCAGCAGAACTACGGACATAGTGTAATCCTAAGCAAGCTCAACATTAATAAGTCAGACTACTTTCTCCCAAAGCTGGATTTCAATAGACACTTCCAGGTGAGGATACCATCTAGATGAGAATGGAAAAGAGGCTCAATAGGGGAGGAGGATACCATCTCAGTCTATACCCTCGGGTCCAAAATGTACTGCAGAGCTCGGCTAGCATCTTCCAAGCGGAAGTACCGGGCATAGAAAAAGTCTGCGAAGCTCTATTGGAAACCCACGGGAATATACATAAAGACACTATATTTACCGATAGCCAAGCGGCGCTCCTGGCTTTGTCTTCGCCCATGACAAATTCCAGTACAGTCCACAACTTCAAGAAAGCACTAAGCTCATTAAAAGACAAGCTCCAACTAGACTTGATCTGGGTTCCCGGTCACAGGGACATTTTCGGTAAGGAAAAATCAGACGAGTTTGCAAAGGCAGGAGCTTACCTTAACGAATCCGCGGGGCAGCTACTTAATACCAAGCCCGATAGGATCGATCAAAAGAGAGATCAATAGACAATTTCAACAAGTTGCAAATAACAGATGGAAAAACATTACAGAATGTATCATAACTAAACAATTATGGCCAACATATGACAGGAAAAGAACCAACGACTTATTAAATAGGTCAAGAAAAAGTATCTACAGAGAAACAGCTACCACAACAGGGTACTGGCCAATTGGGAAGCATGCGTCTGAAATGGGTATGGGGTATGCCCTAAAACATTATCTGCCGAGGCTACGGAATAGCAGCGAACAAGGAAACAATTTCCCACTTTCTCTGTGAATGCCCAGCTCTAGCACAGATCCGACAAAAAAAACTTGGAATCCATCAAGCACCAAACCTTGATTGGATTTCTACTAAAAGCATATCAGACATAAGTAGCTTCATCGAAACCTCAAAATGGTTTGAGAGAGAAGGTGAAACATGATAACAGATACAGAAGGTTCTACGAATAGTGTATAAAAACGGCACATCAAGTGCTAATTGAGTCCGATAGACAACAGGGCTGCACTCCTACCTACGCGCCACTGGGACTTGATGCGTTGAATGTGGGTTCCGTCCTCTGCGTTGAATGGATTATCGGAGTCGCTGCGATTAACCCGCCGGTGCTCATACCCGTGACTGGACAGACAGTCGTAAGCCTTCCAACAAGCGGTACATATAATGCTACTCTTTGCCACGTACTTCTCTATCAAGGTATGAGCACCTCAGCAGACCTCACATTACCGGGACATACTTATGTGCCTCCAGCCTAAGGACGTCACTCCCATTCTCAACCATCCCAAGAACCCAGTGGCCTTCGACCTTCCGCCCTAAAATAAGAAAAGATATATTAATTACGTAAAACAAAACAATAATGTTTTTATTATTACTTTTGTTGTATTTCCTCTTTCCAAATTTGCTCTCATTTATTTGAACAATTTTACCACGGCCACCAATTTTACCTACCGTTACCTGATGATCAACCTAGTACAATACTACGGCTTCGCGGCAGTAATTATACCAGTCACATATAGTAGCGCTAGATAAAACTGGTTCCCTGATAAAACTGTTCTTCCTCACTTCCGCATGCGACCAATGGGATGCATACGCATATATTAAATAAAATACTTGAGGAAGTGGAATTTTTACGTTGTCGAACCAGGTATCGCTTGACCTTGCCAACGCAGTTCGGTTCCGACAACCACCTTTCAGGCATCGTAACACATCCCAACAGTGCTGCTTTTATTTAATGATAGCGTCATTGGCACTTTATGTGTATGACACATTTTTGATTTTAAAATCAATCCTTCCTCTTCCGCAAGGGAAATACATTTTTCTTTACAATCGAATGTTTGGATTATTTTTACAATATTCCACATTGATTTCACTTCCGACGCTTTAAGCACATTTGTTCGCCTTACGACACCTCAGCTGGTTGACGCTCCGATACACACTATTTAAATGCCTTAAGTTATATTGTTACCAATTTAAAACTTATATCAACTTACCTGATGAATTTGCACTCATTTTTTTAAATACACTTAAATTTTTAATATTTATATTTTTAATTTAATATACTGCTATATATTATTAAATTTGTATACTAGATACAGGCATTAACGCGGAATTCAAATGAAATGAATATGAAAATAATTACAAACCGGGAAAAAAAGAAACCGTACATTGTTTAGTTGTAACAACATCCGTTAAAGAAAATGTGGTTTAAAGACGTTGGTGTACCTTATTTAACATAACTTTTAGATTTCCTTTGTGCATTGGCAACCTTGGCCGATCCCACACCAGGGCAAACATTAGTCCATTCGCGTCCGACTTCTTTCTGCGTTGGCGGCCTTCGGCCCGGCTTCAAAAAAATAACCCTGACAGATTCAACACCGCGGTGTGTCAAGTTTTTTTTTGAGTAAAACTTCTTTTTGCATTGACGGCCTTCGGCCGCGCTTCAAAAAAAAATCCTGGCTGATCCAACTCCGAGGTGTGTCAAGTTTGTTTCTGAGTAAAACTCCTTTTTGTGTTGGTGGCCCTCGGCCGCGCTTCAAAAAAATAACCCTGGCCGATCAAAAATCTTTATATATTAAGAAAAGGAGTAATGATTTTTGTATTTGGGATACAATCCTATTTTTTTTATTAAGTAAATATATAAATAATTACTGAAAAATAAATATGTAAGTGTATAAAAAGTGCAAAAAATTCTCAACTTTAAATGCAAATATCTCGAAAACTATAAGTTTGCGGCGGCTATAGTTATATTTATCTAGAGCAGTGGTCGGCATGAGAGGATCTGTCACTGTGTTGGTGAGCACGAAAAAAAGTAGCCCAGTGAGAAATTGGAATTAAAATTAAGCAAATTTTAAAATTAATTAAGAGTATAATGAAAATTAACAAAACGTCTTTTAAGGATATATTCCCTATTATCTTTAAAAGACTTGGAACATAAAAGGCATTGCATGGCACCAAAGCCATTTAGAATCATAAAATATTTCTCGCAGGGCATATTTGGTTTTGCGCTATAGTCTTGCGTGATGTTAATTCGTTGCTGGCTCGACAACGACTGAACGATAGAGCGTAAGCGTACGTGTGAAGTTAGTTTGCAAAATTTTGCTATGAAATGCCGACCACTGGTATATACATATGTTCTCAGAGAGAAGAAGCCGATCTGTTAATTTTAGATATATGTATTTATACTTGTATGTATATATTTGAAATATATTGATTTGAGTATGTTTAAACTAGTAAATGAGCCAGCATTTATGCAATTTTCAGCATAAATTTTAAGCGTGTGGTTAAATAAACAAATTTAGTAAAGGTGTTCTTCTGATCAATGATATACTCTGTTGTCGAACTTCTTATGTATTTTCATACAGCCAACGCACACTAAATGCGACAAAACCGTCTTTGTTGTTGATCCATACATGCTGAGCTACGGCGCAACGAACAGACAAGACACGACAGAAAAACACGTTTCGTTGCTAATAGCTGAACCGTTGGTTTTCATAGTCAAAATTCCGCATTTTCTTTGCGCTTTTATTCTGCATACAAGTTGTTAAAATGAACATTGACGCGGAAAAATTAGTGTTTTTGATCGAGGGTAGGAGCCTAATATATAATTACAAAACCGACGACATCTTTGCAAGAACTGATTCGCTTTCTTCTTTTTTCGTTTTATTTCAATGCACACCAAGCTAGACAAAAAGACAAAATGTCGCATTGTGCTTCGCTTGGTGTGGGTTAGAGTACAAGATGTTTTTGTGTTTTATTAGTCAAAGATGTTTTTGACTAATCCGGTGTGGGCTCAGCCTAATTTGAACTTTACCCGAAGAAGGCTTTAACATTTTAAACGTAATGCAGTTTTCAACAAACTTCCGAATATACTTGGACATGTTATCGAACTAGTAATAGTCGTAGGCCTTATCTAACGACTTCTCCCATCCCAAGTGCATGATTGACTCGGATGGATTTGGTTTATTACGGACCATTTAAATGATCGTGGAACAATTGAAAAAGATCGAGCTATACCATTTCGCTGAATTTTCGATATAATATTCCTGCTCTCACTCAACTCGTAAGTTTTTGTAATGTCCTCAGCAAGAGAATTTTTTTTCAATTTATTTACAATATTAACTATTTCAGAATCTTGGCGCTGTTCGGCCAAAAGCCAATTGTCAGATATTTCTGCCAAATTAACTCGTTTTTCAGGAATTTTGCAAGTCAATTCTGCTGAAGGCAGATTTCTTGAAAAAAAGTCAACATGAGACATTCGTTTACATTCTCTATATTGTATGTCAAGTGTAAAAGACTGTAAGTACGCCCACCATCTTTGCACCCTGGGACATAGATCCTGTTTAGTTTTTGATGCTTTAAGTGAGTTATAATCAGTGATGACAACAAAATTTTTACCCAATAAATAATGGCGAAAATGCTTCATAGATAAAACAACAGCAAGAGTTTCTAATTTATAAGAATGATACCGTGATCAGTATACCGTCATCAAATAAATTGTCGTAAAGCTGAGACTGACTGAGGAGGTGGTAAGCTAGTTAACGCTGTAACTTTAATGCCCGGTTCCACAGTCTATACTTAAGTTGTGCCCAAATAAAATCTGAGCTAAGCATTTTGTCGGACCGAGTAGTCGTTTGCGTTTCACAGTTTATGCTATTTTCACTAC
Organism: Bactrocera tryoni; assembly: GCF_016617805.1. Classification (NCBI taxonomy): domain Eukaryota; kingdom Metazoa; phylum Arthropoda; class Insecta; order Diptera; family Tephritidae; genus Bactrocera; species Bactrocera tryoni. The sequence goes on along the minus strand of NW_024396366.1, from coordinate 12,090,125 downwards.
GTGGCGCCAATTGGATATTCCAAGCGTAGCCAGGTCCTTTTCCACCTGGTCCTTCCAACGGAGTGGAGGTCTTCCTCTTCCTCTGCTACCCCCGGCGGGTACTGCGTCGAGTACTTTTAGAGCTGGAGTGCTTTCATCCATTCGGACAACATGATCTAGCCATCGTCGCCGCTGTCTTTTAATTCGCTGAACTAAGTCAATTTTTTTTTTTAACTTTGCTATTATTTATTGAATCTACCCTACTTAAGAGTCTAACAATAAGTTTGCGAATCTTAAACTATTCACTTAATTTACACCCTACATGGGTGTTTATTTTTTAAACTGGGCTTAGAATATATTACGTCTGTGCTGGTAAGTCGTTTCTACGTAATCTTGAGCTCCTGTTCACACGCAATAGCGATCTTGCTAGTTGGTTTGGGTGAACCGAAAGTTTCAATGCATATTTCGCGCTTCGTTGCTCTATTTCAGTTCGTACGTCTGGAATTCTTAAGTCACGTTGGATGTTCTTATTTCGGATATACCACGGAGCTCCGGTGATTATGCGAAGAATTTTTGATTGCGCACGACGAAGAACTTCTATGTTGCTGCTATTCGCGTTGCCCCACAGCTCACACCCATATGTCCAGATTGGTTTTAAAACAGTGTTCTATATAATGAATTTATACTCCAGACTCAGGGCTGAGTCTGGAGTATAAATTAACTTAAGGTAAGTTCTTTTAGCCTCTATGTGGTTTCGCCAAGTAAGTCGCCTATCCAGATGGACCCCTAGATAAGTAATATGATTGCTTTGCGGTATTTGCACGTTGTTCAGTGTCAAAGGCGAACAGCTGCTCTTGTTTAGGGTAAATGTAACGTGCTTACATTTTTGCTCGTTAACCTTTATCCTCCAGTTTGCGAGCCAGTTGGCCACAGCTTCAATATGATTTCCTAGGAGCACATTTGCATGAATTGGGCACTTGGAGCGGCTGATTATCGCAGTGTCATCGGCAAAAGTAGACATAGTCAAGCGGGATATCTGAAGTGTATAAAACATATAACATTGGGCCAAGAACACTGCCTTGTGGTACACCAGCTTCAATCGTTTGGGCTTCAGATGTAGTGGTGTTACATCGAACTACAAAATTTCGATTATAAAGGTAGGTTTTAAACAGTTCGTGGGTGTTTTGAGGGAGTAGCGTTTTTATTTTGTACATGAGACCATCTAACCATACTCGATCAAAAGCCTGCGCGACATCAAGAAATATTGCAGAGCAATATTTCCGTTTTTCAAAAGCTGTTCGAATTTCAGATGTGATCCTATGTACTTGCTCGATCGTTCCATGCTTTTCCCTGAAGCCAAATTGGTGGGATGGTATTATGTTGTGGGTTTGAAGATGTGGCTTAATGCGGAGCATAAGAAGTTTTTCAAATAATTTCGACATGCACGAAAACAAGCTGATGGGCCTATAGAAGGATGGCTGCGTTTTGTCCTTTCCAGGCTTAGGTATCCCCTCTATAGTTGACTTTTTCTATTGTTGAGGAAAGTGAGCTTGTTTTGTGATTGCATTGAAAAACATACGGATACAGATTATAGCACAATTTGGTAGCTCACTAATCATTTTTTGAGTAATTAAGTCGTGCCCAGGAGCTTTTATTGGTTTCAATTTCTCCATAATTATTTTTGATATCTCTTCAGGTACGAATTCCACTGGCTCAGATTCCATCAAATAGGGTACGGTTGGAAGTGTAAAATCATTAGTTTCTGGGTTTGACTGGAAGACATTTTTTAGATGAGCAGCAAATGTTGCTGACTTTTCTGCATCACTCCGAGCCCATTTGCCATTATTGTCACGTATTGGCATTTCACACTCTATTGGCGCACTTGGAGTTTGGTGTGCTTTCCACAACGGGTGCTTTGTACTAGTCGGTGACAGCTTTTGAATATACTGGTACTGCGCACGCTGTTCCTCGCTTCTGAGGGCTCTCGTCAGTGCATGTGTGGCCGCTTTCAACAGTTGTTTTGAGGCTGGTGATCTATGAACCTGCCACTCCCTTCGTAGGCGTCGTTTTTGTAATACTAGTATTTCAATTTCCCTATTAGTCAAGCAATGCCTTTTGTTTTCTATATAACCTTTTTGAGAAGTTGAAATTTTAGCTGCTGTTATAATGGTTGATTCGAATGCTGCAATGCTGTTTTCAATATCGACGGATGAATCTAAATTTGGTTCGAGTTCTAAGTAACCAGTTTGTAGCTTTTGACGTGAGCATATAGGGTAACTCTTTATAGTGTGACTGATGCCGCAAAGTGAAGAGAACTGGTGGGTGGTCTGATGAGAGGTCTGCTCTTGTTTCTGCAGTAATAAGGCTGTAAGGAATTTTCCTAGTTACTGCGAAGTCAATTAAATATGGCAGCTTTTTCGGGTTACATAACCGGGAACCCCAGTGAGGGTGTTTCGCGTTATAGTCACCTGCAGCAAGAAAGCACTCTCCCAGCGAGCTGAAGAAATCTACAAATTGCTTCTCTGTAATCGTGAAACGTGGGGGACAATAAACGGCGGACAAAGCAATATCACCTTGCTTTGTCTGCACGCATATCGATGTTGCTTGCAGATAATTCTCAGCAGTTTCAGTTAAAGATTGGTGTTTAATGCGACTCCTGATTAAAATACCAGTTCCACCATGCGCCTTTCCATCTGGATGATTCGTACAATGGAAGGTATATCCCGATACATTAAAGTTGTATTTATTGGTTAGGTGAGTTTCTACAAGAAGCATTATATCAATTTCCTTGTCGTTGAAAAATTTTGACAGCTCTAGTTTATGGCGAGGTATACCATTTGCATTCCATAAAACAATTTTAAGCGAGCTCATTATTTTGAACTTTGGTTAGCAAGCAGTTGCAGCAGTTCGCATGAGTTCTTGCATTGTGTTCTGCATGAATGTTATGAAGTTCATCATGCTATGTTGCATTGACGCTATCATTGTTTCGATATTCGATTGACTACCGGAATGAACGTGGGGCTGCTGTTCTTGCGGCTCAATAAGACTCGCTGTTCCTGTAGTTGTGAGTTTTCCTAGGCCTTTAGGACGTTTGCACACGATACGCAATGCGCATGATGGAGCTATCAGCGGATTCATATTGGAGGATATAACGTTCGGTACATTACGATTGCGCTCGGAGACTATACGTTGGTTGATCCGATTTTTTAGCTTCTTGTAGACTGGACATCCTCTGTAGTTTCCTGTGTGATTTCCACTGCCGTTTACACACTTTTTGGCATTTGGGTCTTTTTTGTTTGACGTGCAAGTGGCAAAATCTTGCAACTCTCCACAAGCTACACACACTGCGGAAAGTGTGCAGTAAGACCTGGTGTGACCATACTCTTGGCAATTGGTGCATTGTACAGGGCCGTTTCTTTTATGCGGTTCCTCCACAGTGATACTACGATGTAGCAAATATTGAAGTTTGTAAATGGGGTGCACACAGTTTATTTTCAAGTGGTTCGTTTCCTGGTTCTAGCTCAACTTTGAACATAGGCTGTGGGATTTTGCTTTTATTAAAAATAATTGCAGCATTTTTGGGGTTAAAACCGTGATCTTTAAGTGCTTCGTGGATTTCCATTGGTTCAACACTTGGCTCAATACCTTTCATAACAACTTGCAGGCCTCTGTCAATTTCAATGGCGTCATATATCTCGTACAGCTCTTCGTTCCATCGAATGCGATATTCGCCGTGGCCAACGCGCAAAGGACCATAAATCTTTCGCAGAACTTTTCTCTCGAAAACTCGCAACGTCGACTCATCAGTTGTTGTCATCGTCCAAGCCTCTGCACCATATAGCAGGACGGGAATTATGAATGACTTATTAAGTTTGGTTTTTGTTCGTCGAGAGAGGACTTTGCTTCTCAATTGCCTACTCAGTCCGAAGTAGCACCTGTTGGCAAGAGTTATCCTGCGTTGGATTTCCAGGCTGACATTGTTGGTGGTGTTAATACTGGTTCCTAAATAGACGAAATTATCTACAACTTCAAAGTTATGACTGTCAACAGTGACGTGAGAGCCAAGTCGCGAGTTTCGTCTTGCCCTCGTTCAGTGCCAGACCCATCTGCTTTGCTTCCTTGTCCAGTCTGGAGAAAGCAGAACTAACGGCGCGGGTGTTGAGGCCGATGATATCAATATCTATTTAGTTCTGCAGCTCGAATTATTTTCTCCAGAAGCAGGTTGAAGAAGTCGCACGATAGGGAGTCACCTTGTCTGAAACCTCGTTTGGTATCGAGCGCCTCGGAGAGGTCCTTCCTGATTCTGACGGAGCTTTTGGTGTTGCTCAACGTCAGTTTACACAGCCGTATTAGTTTTGAGGGGATATCAAATTCAGACATCGCGGCATAAAGGCAGCTCCTTTTCGTGCTGTCGAAAGCGGCTTTGAAATCGACGAAGAGGTGGTGTGTGTCGATTCTCCTTTCACGGGTCTTTTCCATGATTTGGCGCATGGTGAATATCTGGTCGGTTGTTGATTTTCCAGATCCCCGCTGCTTTGTTGTTCTTCAGACGGATAGTTGCTATTCGAACTTCTTCATGGTCGGGCAGTGGAACGTCTGCTCCATCGTCATCGATTGAGGAATTTGGATCGCCTTCTTCTGGCGTAGTACGTTGACTGCTATTCAGCATGTTGGACAAGTGTTCCCTCCATAATTTAAGTATGCTCTGGGCATCGGTCACTACATCACCTTTGAGGCTTCTACAAGAGTATGCTCCGGTCTTGAAACCTTCTGCAAGCCGCCGCATTTGTTCGTAGAATTTTCGAGCGTTACCCCTGTTGGCCAGCTTATCAAGCTCTTCATACTCACGCATTTCGGTCTCTTTCTTTCTCTGTCTGCAAATGCCTCTCGCTTCCCTCTTCAACTCTTGGTATCAATCCCATTCCGCACGTGTTGTAGTCGACCGTAACGTTGCGAGGTAAGCAGTCTCGTTGTACCAGCTGTTCTTTTGTGTTTTCCGAAGACCAATGGTTTCGGGTGCATCTGTACGTAATGAGTTTTAAATGCTGTCCCACAGTTCCCTTGTACCTAGTTGTTGACGAGTGATCTCAGAGAGCAGGAGTGCAAGTCGAGTAGAGAATCATTCTGCTGTCTGTTGGGATTGCAGCTTCTCGACGTCGAGCTTTCCTTGTGTTTGTTGATGTGCGTTTTTTGCAGCATAGGGTGCGCATCTTGGCTGCAACAAGACATTGGAGACGAGTCTTGCGTCAATCACAACATGATCGATCTGATTGGTAGTTTTTTCATCCGGAGACAGCCAGGTGGTTGGATGAATTTTCTTATGCTTGAATCTAGTACTGCAGATAACCATATTTCGGGCCCCGACGAAGTCGATCAGACTCGATCCAGTTGGGGATGTTTCGTCGTGTAGGCTGAATTTACCGACCGTAGTGCCAAAGATACCTTCTTTACCCACCCTGGCGTTAAAGTCGCCAAGCACGATTTTGATATCGTGGATGGGCAGCTCTCATAGGTGCACTCCAAACGCTCATAGAAGGCATCTTTGGTCGCATCGACCTTCTCTTCCGTCGGGGCGTGGGCGCAAATCAGCGATATAATGAAGAACTCCGCTTTAATGCGGATTTCGGCTAGACGTTCATCCAACGGAGTGAATGACAGTACTCGGCGACGGAGTCTCTCACTGCAGTAAATGCCACAAGGACCTACTCGCCTCAGTTCTTGTCCCGTACATCGCATTTCTTGGACGGCGGCGATGTCAGCCTTCAATCTAACGAAGACAGCAACCAGTTGGGCAGCGGCACCTTCCCAATTAAGAGACCGAACATTCCAGGTGCATGCCCTTAAATCGTAGTCCTTATTTCGTTTGCTATGATCGTCATCAAAAGGGAGGTCTCTGATCCGAGGCTGTTTTGTCTTTTCCATTGGAACTATTTTTTATGTGGCGGGTCCCAAACCCAGCGCACAACCCTGTGGAGGGGATGTTTCGCCTTCTCACTTTAGCTCGCCTTCAAACGGATGTTCTTAGGCTACCCAGAGGATACTTGGTCATAGACCGGAAGTCGTAAGCTGCTTGAACCATATGTAAAATAATCGTTCTTGGCCACTCCCAAGTGAATGGCGATTAGAGAACTTTCCTCAATTGAAAGGACTTCTACATATGACTCCATCCTCCATTTCTTTGTCTATTAAGCGGCGGCAAATTTATGTGGTAAATGAAAATTTTGCATAAACGTACTCTCGCTTAATGAGATTAAGTAGATTGCTAGCATCGCGTAAACTTTTTAAATGACGTGCACGATCCTTATTTTCAGAATTTTCGTCTTCCTTTAATAATAAAATTAAAAGTAAAATATCTTCCATTTCCTCAAAATTTATTTTCACAATAAGATGAACAAACAAGTATTTTATTTGTAAAAACACGGTCAAGAGCATTTGACTGCTTGAGAATTTATCTTTTCTTCATAAATTCTCAAGAAGTCAAATGCTCTTCACAGTGTTTTTACAAATAAAATACTTGCTTTTTATTTATGACACAGAATACGAAAAGTTTGATAAATTCCCGATCATGATAAATTAGAAATATGGTGAATCTGTCAAGTGCGCAGAATAGGGGTGATATAATAATTGTTTTTATTTATTTTCAGGATTTCAAAATGTGAAAAAACAACTGAAAACCAGCTGCAGCATTACAGGATATTATTTAATCATTAATATATTTTTAATTGCTGATGTATTAAATATATACATACATATTTACAAATAAAATCTTGTCCCAGTTATTTAAACATAAATATGTATGTCTTTATATTCATACTTAGAAGTAAGTAAAATGTACAAAGACCTTAAGTTACATATTTATTGTAATAGACAAGTTATTATATTTATAATAGATTAGAGGCCCGGTATGTGCTTATAATATGAAATAAAAAAATGTATTTTAACATCAAATTCATTTAACCAAATTAAAAAATATTTCATTAATTGTTAGCTATTTTAAAACTTAAATGTAATCGTTCGAATTGAAGTGGCATATCGGTTGGAATCATCGGTTGGAAACTTCTCTTTTTGATTTAGCAGTTAAGATCGTAGCTTCAATCAAATTTGGCAATAACTTTTCCTTGCCAACATCAACAGTATCCTCATTTCAAATGTAAATAGTATTTTTGAACACTTCAGTTTTCACTTTGCCATTAGCACAACACATCCCGAGTGTTTCAATTTGAAAGTTAGTCGGCTAACAATGCGAACAAACGGCGCCCATTATTCTAATGTATCTGTACATACTATAATCAATCTGACTGTTGTTATTAAAAGCAGCACGCATCATTTCAGCCAAAATAGTACGACATGTTCGTGATCGCCGTGCAAGATTCAATACAGTTAGAGGGTCTTACGTTCACTTTGCGATGCATAAGCTTGTGCGCGTTCATCTGCAGTCAGTGAACACAATATGTTTTTTTTCAAATAAAGAAACACACATGCAGACATGTATTTGACTTTAACTGTTCAATACTGACCGTTGTTTGACATCTTAATTGAAATAAATAATCTAGTAGTTAAATTGCAAACGATATGAGACGCCGACGGATCGCTAAAAAAAAAGATAATTAAACAATTACATACAAGTAATATTTATTTGAACAATTTAAGACTTACCGTTTGTAGGAATGCACTCTACAATATGTTTAAAAATACACCCAACTCTTTTTTACACAGTTTCTTTTTACACGGATTTGAAGTTACACGGTTGAGAAAAAGGTTTTTTGTAAAAAAATTTTTATTTTCAAGGGTTTTTAAATCACTGTCTTGTAATTATGTTTGTTTTTACCACACTTAGCACCATTACTGAAATGAACATACATAATAGTAACTGGGAAATCCCTTTATTCGATAACTCTTACCTACACATTTTGTTCGCATGATATTCACATTGCTGAAATGGATATCTCCAGCGATGATACCGACTTTAGTCCAGTTCATTGCAAACAATTGCGCTTGTTATCAAGTAGCGACAAATAATTATGTAGCAATGTAAATATTTTTTCCTTATTTCTATTCTAATTTTTCTGTTCTTAGTTCTGGAATAACAGATTTCTTTTATTTTTTGCTTAATATACCAATTTTTCACCTGTATGAATTATGTATTTTAAGTTTTAATGTTCAATAAAATGCCATATGAACATACGTATGCATATATGAATTTTTATAGTTTTCAAAATTTCTAAAATTTTCATACGATCAGGAATTTATCCGGTTCTGCCTGCTTGTTTGAAGTAAACAACGGATTTTACGATCATTTTGTTTTACAAAATTTATCAGTAGACTGACGAGTCCGAGTCGGTTACGAGTTCTATGTTTGGATAGCAAAACGTTTTTGGGTTCACATTCTTTAATGTTTTTAAAATTACTGTGTTTAAGATCTTTAGGTACAATGCCTAGGCAGTGCGTTAACAGTGCCAACAGTTTTTGTTATGTGTGCGGAGAACTAACTTTTAAATCGCAAAAACGTAATTTTACTCCGCTTGAGCCATGTTACAGAAACCGCAAAGGAAATGAAAAGAGATCCTTTATTTGATTTGCCAGGATGTTCAACAGTGCCACATCTAATTTCGCAGGGTGAACTTAATGTCTTAGTTCGAAATCTAAGCCTTTCAAAATCGCAGTCGAAACTTTTAGCATCCAGACTCTTCAAAGAGATGTAAATATTAATTTAAAAAAAAAGGAAGAAACACCTTCTAAATTGCTTTCTTCGAGTTCAGAAGTTAACCTTTTGTTTAACGCATTAGTACAGAAACATGATCCACGTGATTGGCGTCTATTCATTGATTCCTTTATACTTAGTTTAAAGTCGGTATTGGTTCATAACGGTAATAAATATCCATCTGTAACCTTAGTTCATGCGGTTCATATGAAGGAATCATATGAGAATATGAGAGTTCTTTTAGAGTACATCCGTTATAATGAGTATGGTTGGACAATATCATAAAAGTAACAGCCCTTCTTCTTGGAATGCAACTAGTATATACTAAATATTGTTGCTTCCTTTGCGAATGGGACAGCCGTGCGAGAGACTGACTGAAATGCTCAATGAAACTGAAATACGAGCCTGGAGTACCTTTAAAAGCGTTATTAAAAATTTTCTTAGAAATGTGAAAGCTGACAATTAATTACAAAGATCTTGTGACTGAACTACTTACTGCCTACTGCCCTTAAAATTCACTTTCTGGACTCCCATCTGGAATTTTTCTCCGAAAATTTAGGGGCCGTAAGTGACGATCATGAGGAACGGTTCCACCACGACATTTCTGCTATGGAGAAACGATACCAAGGCAAATGGAGTGCCAGCCTGCTTGTCGATTACTGCTGGATAAATTTAAGGTATACTCCAAAAACAAAATATCGCGGAATCCATTGACGATATAACAATAATATACATATCTACACCAATAGATATGTGGTGTTTTTTTCTTAAAGAGAAATCTTCATAGCAAAAAAACTATAAGTAATAGAAGAAATCTGTAGCTATTTGCTGCATTTGTGGCAATTTTTACATAATAAACACTTTGTTCTATTCCTGTCACAAAAAAACAGTGGATTTTTGTTTACCAGTGTTATCGCTAAAAATTTACTTTAATTATTGCACTTCCGAAATGAAATTACCGCATGAAAGATATAACAACATAACAATTTGACAGCACAATCCCAATCCAGAGAAGGTTCAATTGCGGACAGACGTGTGAACTTTTAAGAGCTAACAAAATCCTATTAGTGGATTTCACCACTTTTGGCTGAGAAGGAGAAATTTTAACAGAGATGAGTGAACAGAACTGAGCATTGAATGAAAATTATGCACAGAAATATACATTGCTATTACAGACGTATGTTGCTCTTTTGCTTATATTTTTATACGTTTACATGCAATCATATCAATTGATATGAATATCATTTTGCGAATTTTTGTGAATTCATGCAAAATTGAGAACATTATTATTAAATCATGCTATTTTCATGGTAATATTTGTAGTTAATAACCAAATAAAAGCTACTTTTTAAATATTTGTTATCTTTGATAATATTATATGATTTCTTATGCATGTATATATGCCATATATATGAAATATTATCTTAATATCCTAAAAACATAATATACTACAATAAGAATATATGTATGTATGTAAATCACACCTCTTATCATTTAAAACTTTCATACGCATCTATCCTGCAGATACATAAGTACATATGTGCAAGTACAAATCAATTTAAAATCAAGATATTGTCATTTATCAGTAATATAAAAAGCGCGCGCTTCTCTATATTTATGAACACACATACATATGTATGACATTCTCACACAAATAATCTATGCGTACGTATGTAAATCAAACGAGTAAGGAAGGCCTAAGTTCGGGTGTCACCGAACATTTTATACTCTCGCACGATAAAGTGATAATCGAGATTTCATTATACATACGTCATTTACATATTTTTCAAATACCGTATTTTTGTAAAGTTTTATTCCGCTATCATCATTGGTTCCTAATGTATATACTCGTATTATACAGAAAAGGCATCAGATGGAATTCAAAATAGCGTTATATTGGAAGAAGGCGTGGTTGTGAACCGATTTCACCTATATTACGTACATGTCATCAGGATGTTAAGAAAATATTATATACCGAATTTCATTGAAATCGGTGGAGTAGTTCCTGAGGTTCCTTATGGTTTTTGGTCCATAAGTGGGCGACGCCACGCCCATTTTCAGTTTTTAAAAAAAGCCTGGGTGCAGCTTCCTTCTGCAATTTCTTCCGTAAAATTTAGTGTTTCTGACGTTTTTTGTTAGTCAGTTAACGCACTTTTAGTGATTTTCAACATAACCTTTGTATGGGAGGTGGGCGTGGTTATTATCCGATTTCTTCCATTTTTGAACTATATATGGAAATGCCCGAAGAAAACGACTCTGTAGAGTTTGGTTGACATAGCTATAGTAGTTTCCGAGATATGTACAAAAAACTTAGTAGGGGGCGGGGCCACGCCCACTTTTCCAAAAAAATTGCGTCCAAATATGCCCCTTCCTAATGCGAATTATTTATGGCTTAGTTATGACACTTTATAGGTTTTCGGTTTCCGCCATTTTGTGGGCGTGGCAGTGGGCCGATTTTGCCCATCTTCAAACTTAACCTTCTTATGGAGCCAAGGAATACGTGTACCAAGTTTCATCATGATATCTCAATTTTTACTCAAGTTACAGCTTGCACGGACGGACGGACGGACGGACGGACAGACGGACGGACGGACAGACAGACATCCGGATTTCGACTCTACTCGTCACCCTGATCACTTTGGTATATATAACCCTATATCTGACTCTTTAATTTTAGGACTTACAAACAACCGTTATGTGAACAAAACTATAATACTCTCCTTAGCAACATTGTAAAAATACAAACATTCTTCTGAAAAACAACAATAGTCTCAAAAACCATCATACATACTTACAATATGAGTACACATGTAAATATGTGCGTATGACATTACCACACAAACAATGCATACACAACATATGTACATACTTACATGCGTTCACATGTGAATATGTCACCCGCAAAAATTACAAATATTGTTCTACAGAAACAAAAATTGTTTGAAAAAGCATCAGAAACCAATATGGCAGCCAAATTGCCGACGTCAAAATTTATAGTAAGTTTCCCAACAACAAAATTTTCATTCATGAACGCAAGCGTACTTATATTTCTGAAATGTTTGAGAAGGAAAATGTGACAACCCCGCAAATATAAGTATTAAAAAATATTAGAATAAAATAGATAACATAGTTCATTTGTCGAATTTCAAGTCTATAAATTTTTCAAAGAAAATATTCAATATTCTTCTGATTTTTGTGTACAGTCAATCCCGGTTAAGTAGTACTCCGCTTAAATGAATTTCAAATCCCTCCCTCATCACTCTTAACAGCCTATATTACATCTTGCTGCATCTCACGGTTTGTTTTTTGAAATACATAGAAGTTATTGTTTTAAGGACCACTCGCTTAAGTATCCGCACTAGCTTATGTGCCATATTACATTTTTATTTTTATCAAACCACAAAATTCTGTATCTTTGATTGTGGTACATAACCGGGATTGACTGTCTTTGTCAAAGAATGTAAAAAATATTTTGTAATTCTGAAATATTTTACGCAGCTGCGTCGATATGTATGCAAGCTCACGCACAAACATACATATTTACGCTGGTTTGGTGACAATCGGCGGCCATTCGTTTCTTTTTCGGCACAGCTTGGATTTTCTACTAACAACACAATGTTTGAATTTTTGATAAAACGTGAAGTTCGGCAATTGGTTGTCCGTGACAACGGAGTTTTTGTATGATACAATGGGTGTATATATTTACACACAAATTGGTGTGTAGACATATTTACAAACATTATCCGAATGATTCTTTCAAATTTGTTTACGTGCACACAAAATTACATACATACATATGTACATACATACATATGTGAATATGTGAACATTATGCGTATGGTTTTATAAAATCTTTTTACATCCCTACAAGAACGATGATAATCAAATGATCAATCATATGACATTCACTAGTGACACAATTTTCTGTCACTGGCTCAGTGCAAGTTTCTATCACATTTTTAAGGGCAATATGAAAAAGTTGACAAAAACTTTTGTATACATGTGATATTGCATTTCTTTCTTACTTACTGAGTTTAACAACCCGAACAACATATAGCTACACTGCTCACTCCAACGGTGTTTAGAATAAAAATTTGTGTCATTAATGATATAAATCTCTGTCATGAATGCCTGTTATGCTTGATGTCAACATCATGCATGTGTGTCTATCACATATGATGTAAAAATCATGCAGTTGTGACAATCATATGTGATGTAAAACTCAGGCATGTGTGTCTATCACATATGATGTAAATATCATGCAGTTGCGACAATCATATGTGATGTAAAACTCAGGCATGTGTGACTATCACATATGATGTAAATATCATGCAGTTGCGACAATCATATGTGATGTAAGCACATGTAAAAATTATGTATTTATTAATTTATTGTAATTTATTTTATTTAGAAAAATTCATTTTAATTCATATAATATTCATTAATTCATGTAATAAAAATTCTACAAAAGTAAAAACAAATTAATATAAAATTAAAGCTTCATTTTTTTGGTTTTAATTTGTTTAGTTTTTAAATGTAATTATTGTTTCCTTTTTTTTAAATAACTACGCTGCTTTAACCTGTGATGGCTGAGCAGTATTGACCGCTTTATATTTTGCTCAAAACTCCTACATCCTTGTTGTTGAAACACATCTAAATTAAAAGAAAAATATATATTAGTAAACATTTTAAGTAAACATTAAGTTGCAATTATGTATATGTGTATACTTCTTAAAATGGTATCAACCAGCGCCAACTTGCATAGGGATTTCTTGCTCCATCTGCCATCCCAATTATAACCTTCCATGAGCTCATCTGAGAAAACCTTAGGTATTACGTCAGCCACATTATCACTGGCGCCTTTAAGTTTGTGGAGGAATGTAGTCTTAAAAGAAGTAAAAGTATTGTAACTAGTAGTAAACTTATTATATTTTATTTTTTAGGTTACCATTGCTTGGGCATAGTTTTGGCTTTGCAGTCTATCTTCCACTTCCGCAACTGTTGCTTGCGACTGCATCGGAAAAGTGCTAGCGACGTCGTCCAGCTCTTTATCAGTCACTTCGCCGGTTATGCGGCACACTGACTGCTCAACTCGTTTTAAGAGAACTTTGCATTCTCTGATTGACTTATTTTGCGCCAAAACCTCAGCCTTTTCGACAATCTAAGAAATAAATTTAGACGAAAAGATATAAATAAAGTCTTAGATTTACTTTTATATTACTGAGTGTACATACAATATTGTAAAACACTTACTTTCGACTCCATCTCATTCAGTTTTTCAAATATTGCAGTTTGGTTTGTGAACCAGTGACGATTGGCCTTCACTAAGCGTTTTTGGTTCTGCAAAGTTATACATATATTTTCCTCCAATTTTTCCAGCCTTTCCTGAATATTTTTTGGCCCGCAATGATCGTTTTTAACGCTTCAAGTATATCTTAAATTTAAAAAGTTAATATATAGTATATTTTTTAGAAGCTTTATGTTAAAAATGACCTGAGTTTTGTTGCGTTCTTGATGTTCCCACTGAATATTGGCGCCGCTCAATCCTCTCAACGATTGGAATCTCTACTAAAAATTAATAATTTTTAATATATTTATACTTATTTCGATGAGTATTTTCCTTTTAACTTACCACCTTCATCTTGCGTCTCGAATATGTTACTCATTTGTATATATAATAATTATATTATTATTATATTATATTTTATTAATTATATTAGGTTAACATCATAAAAATGTACAGTATTGTTAATATGTCGTTCAACATATTGCATTTGTAGTTTGATGCTTAACATATGAACAATACTGTATATTTTTTATGATGTTTTATATTTTTTATTTGTTATTATGTTTTTTATTATATTGTATTTATATACAGTTTTGGTTATATTAGTGAAACCAAAATTGTATATTAAATTTGAAAGTTGTGGAATTGAAAGTGGAATGTGCAAATCAGTGGTTAATGGGAAAATGTGTTAAAAAGATGGTGTAAAAGTGGTATTAGCAAATATTTATCTTCGATAGGAATACAAAAGTATTTGAAATCAATGTCTTCGATAGGAACTGTTACCATTTCTTCATCTAACTCACTTGCGACTACAATCCCTAGGCCACTTGACGATTCTGCAGGTTCATTAAAGTAGTTTTCAGTCTTTCTGAAAACTTTGCAGACAATTTGATGCGACTGTTGAGACTTTATGACATTAAATACCTTCATTGGTCCTGTCAACTCACTAAAACAAAAACTATCTTTCGGCTTGTTGGGATTTTAATCAAATGATGCAAATTTTGGCACATTCTCTGAATTTGATTCAATACCCTGTTTTTCATGAAGTCTAAGATATATTTGCTGTAGAATTTTATTGGGTTTATTTACAATTTTTTTTATATTCTGCATATAGTTTTCGAAACGATACGCTGAAAAAGAATCTAATGGTCCAAACTGTTTTACGCAATCTGCCAAGTGAAGTAGTCCATGAATATTAAAGCTAACCAATTCATCACCATATAAAATTCCAAAAATATTGACGAAATCTGTTAGCATTTGTTGGGCAATATCGGCTTCGATTCGGTGCGATTTTTCATTTGACAAAAGTCGAATACTACTATGTAGCAGCAGGAAGTGATAGTATTGATCGGTACTGATACAATCTTTAAGAACGAATATACCAGAATAAAGCAAAACTGCCTAAACTCAGTCGATTTCCAATTATGAATCTCATCTAAACTTCTAGATATGCGGCCAAACTCTGATGGGATAAATTTAGAGACATAGTCAAGCTTTTCGTTAATAATAGTATGATTGGCCTTTTTGTTGCAAGTTTAAGTAATTTCTTTGTTACTCCTAAGTCGACTAAGTGCATACTGTCAAGGGGAAACTGAGAAACCATCCCAAAATCTGATTCTTCCAAAATGCTCTTTTTGAATTTGAAATCTTCCAAATGATGCGCAGGATTTGAACGTAACATAAACGTTGTAACCGATCTTAAGGAACCGATTTTTTTTGAAAACTTACTCTATTTTTTTGGTAAGTACCTTCCTGGCAGCATTTTGGACAACCATTTTTCCCGTTGTGTGATATAACGCCTGTTACAAAAGCCCTCGCTGGGGAATCACAAACAAAAAGACGAATGTTAAATTTCAAAACGTTTGGCTTAAATCCAACTTTAATGCCGGTTGCCCTTAGCGACACGACCTCGGCACAAAATTCGGACATGAATTGATCTATGTTACTTGGCTTCTTGAACCCGGAATAGCATGCTATCATAAACAGGCTTATATTAGGGAAACCTACAACTGAACCCAAGATAGGCCATAATACCCTGTTTGAACTTTTGTACAATTTTAACCCATCAACTCCTATATCTAAATAAACCTCATTTTTCCCTTCCAAGTAATTAAAAGGACTTGAAACAAAATAGTTTTGAATTCCTAGGTACAAAAATTCCCCATCTTGCATTTCAGTGATATTTATTTTTTCCTTACTAGTATTTAGTAGTGTTTTTGCAGATAGTGGCATACCATCAACACCTACTTTGCGCAATGTTTTTAGAAGATCTTCTAAAGCGATTTGCGATATGTTGTTTCTGATAGCCCACGACTTAATTTCATTACATTTATTTATTTCGTCGTTATTTTCTGAAACGACACTAAACCCTATAGAGGTGGACGCTTCGGGCTCAGAATCAGAACCTACATCGCTAGAAAAGCTCAAAGTATCACTAGCATCACTTTCATAATTTGCTACTACTGAACCTAACACTGAAGGATCAGGTTCCCAATTACCTACAAGAGGAATCCCTTCAAAAAACGCACTTGAACTAACACTTCCACTTTCATTTTCACTTTCACCTTTCAAATATTTTTTTATAACATTTATATTTGACTGGAAAGTCCTTTTTTCTTTTGAAAGACAATTAGCAAAATGTCTTCTTTTCATTTCACTTATTTTTTTTAATGTTTTAAAACAGATCCCTCTTCGAAATTTTTAAATTTAAAATTTTATTTCACTTAAGCAATTGCTTACACTTGTTTGCGCTTTTTTCTTCTTCTTCCACTATATTTTCGCGTTTAATAAGAATAAATAACGGCTGATATATATACATACAGTATATGTCCAGAGAACATATGTTTTTAGTTTCTCTGACTCTACACTGTGTGTATATCAGCTATTTCAGTTTTGCACGTGTAATCATAGCCCGAAAGAAAATAATCTGAATCGTCTCTTTCTTACTTGTGGATAGGTATACAATAATTTCTGAAGTCTATGCATTTGTGTTAGTGAGAAAATTGCTATTGTGTTAGTTTCTATCATTCAATTCTTGTAGGGATGCTTATGTATGTATGTGAATCTGTGCGACGGCATGGTCTTTTAAAACGTTATCAAAACCGTTAATGCCCAAAGCAAAGAAATGTGTATATAACACTATGTATATAGTATAATAACTTAACAAAACTTTATTAATTATAATGATAATAATTATAATATTTAGGTAACTATACAAATATGATTAATGGAATTCATCATTAAATAGGTCAAATTGCACATATGTACATACATATGTATGTATGTACATGAATACTTATGTGCTTCGATATCAAATACATATGTATGTATGTATGTATATCCTTCATAATACATATCTATAAATGATATCCATAGTCGTTTGCGCATTGTAAACACGCGAATCTGTAAGCGTACATTTCTAAACATTGAAATTAGCATTATTTTTCTCATTTAACACTGAAAATGCTCAATTCTGCTATTTTCGACCCCTTCATGTTAAATATTGGTGAAATCCGCTAATAATATTTTTGTGGTGAAATCCACTAATAGAAAACTCAACCCCTCCAAAAAGAGGAACATTTTGACAATCGGCACACCATGAACCTTCTCTATAAATGTACGTTCTCTGCCCCATCTTAAAAAATGTCAATTTGACACAAAAATCCCCATTAACAATTATTGAATACATTTGTTTCAATTGAAAACAAAACAACCGCTTGTGCAAATTTCATATATACCATCTACTAAATAGTTTGAACCAAGTCTCAAGATTTGGTTTGGATGGGTGAGTCCGTTTTTAAGTTATACGAGTAATATTACAACGATAAGTGGCATTATTATATATATATATATATATATATGGATTATAAAAGTATGTATGTACATAGATTATATTTACATCTGTAAACAGCACACGGCTCCATCTTTTCTTCCATTTGATACGACTTTCAGCAAACTTCAATCTTGCTGCACGAAAGTGGTGGTTTTCTGAGCAACTTCCGACGTTCTATGGTATCGGATTTTTTTTAGAATTCCTTGTACATTGAAAACATCTGGTTTTACGCCAACTTTTTCCGCAATTTGTCAATCTGTATGGTGATAATTCGTTGCAACTCGTACAAGTGTTTTTTTTTGCCTTGTTGCTACCATTTTTGGCATCCCGCTACTACGTGCTTTTGAGCTTCGAACAAAGAGCCAATATTAAATTTCGTTTTAAAATTGGTAAAACTTTTACCGAAACGTTTCAATTGATGAAAAAAGTTTGTGGCGATAATTGCTTATCCCGTAGCAAAGTACACGAGTGGTTTCAATGTTTTCAAAGTGGTCGTGAGGATATAAATGACGATCAACATGTGGGCCAATCAAAATCCGTGATCACCGGAAATTCCATTGAAACTGCGTGAATTCATCAAAAATCAGCCGAAATCATCACTGAAATTCATGGTAATGAAGTGGAGCTTCTCCAAAACATTGATTTATCGCATTTTGGCCGAACATTTCGGCTTACGAAAGGTGTGTGCACGGTTTTCTCCGCACAAATTGACTGATGACCACAAATTGCTAAGAATCGAACATTCGATTCGACGTTTGTGACCAATTATTTGACAAAAACTCCACATTTTAACCATTAACCACTCCCCGTATTCACCTGATATGGCTCGTGCGACTTCTTCCTTTTCGGAAAAATGCATTTGCCCAAGAAAGAAAAGCGTTATGCAGACGTAGAGACCATTCAAAAAGCTTGCACCGGCATACTGGCGGCCATACCGGCCAACGAGCTAAAACACTCCCTCAACATGCTTTTGGACCGTGCGAAAAGCTGCATTGAAGCAGAAGGAGACTATTTTGAATAAAATAAATTGATTTTGCCGAAAAAACTATTTGTTTGGTTTTTTTTTAAGGGAAGGTCTGAATCACTAAAGCAGTAGAGGACGATCAGTGTGCGTAATGACGATGACAAGAGTTGAGAGCTTTTAAAGATATGGAAAAAATACCAAACCATTTTTTCTATGTGTTGAAAAAGGTTGCAAAATTTTGCTATGGTGTAAACAAATAGAGTAATTCTGTAAGCAGTCTCCAGTTACGATTTGAGACATTTTGAGATAAAATCTCCAATTGTGACTAGTTGCTATTCACAACACAGTCTTTAGTCACAAAATATTGTCCCAAATTTGTGACCTGAAAGTTAGCAGCAACTCTAACACGAAAAAGTTAAAAATAAATTAATTTCACATAAATTTCGTATAAATTCTGAAACAAAGTCAAAACTTATTTTCATTTTTATTGGTAATTATGCTTTTTGACTATGTTATAGAAAATTTAATATTTGTTATCGACATATTTATTTTCATTCATGTGTAAATACATCTCTGATTAGATCTGTTCGTTTTCAATTGAGAGATTTTTGTGACTGTCACGTACTGAATAGCAAAATCGTCTCAAGTAGGGTTACCAGATGTACTGATTTTTAGACTCCCGTACTGATACACTGATTTTCAATGAATTGTACTGATTTTCGGCGCGAACGCCTTTTTTTCGCAAATTTATCCAATTTTATTGGATACACACACGCGCACATTCGATAAACGCACTGAACGCTTTTTAAATCGGATGAAAAGAAACAAAATATATCGATCGTTATCGAGACTTTCGATACTGTTATTCACAGTCACCAACATTGTCAAAAACGTTTATAATTCTTTCAAATCAATCGTGTTTTCGTTTAATTTTCATACTTGTCGTACGAAAACGGATGTGAATGTAATTATATTGGAAGCTCCAGTTTTCAAACTTTTGGAATTCGTCGACGTTCCCAAGTTATCGGTAAGTGTACAGATCAAGACTTGTGAGGTTATAAATATGATGTGAAGTGAAATTATTTCGAAAATTAAATTCATTTTACAGATAATATTTGGAGTACTTGCAGTTATTGGCAACTGTAACAAAAATGAAAAGAAAAGGCAATTATGCTTTTACGTCCGCTTTGCAAAAACAATCCCCTTGCTTTGCCCTTTCTTTTGCTCATGGCGGTGGGTGCCCTTTCTAATTTCTTCTCTAAGATAAATAATACTTGTTGATGTATATAAATTCTTGAATGTGTCTTAAAACTTTATTTTTTTTTTGCTTTTTTAATGGAGATGTACTGATTTTTCGTTGGACCGATCTGGTAACCCTATCTCAAGCCACAAAAATTCTCCCTAATTTAAAATCTCAATTTCAGAGACTTGTGACTCTATCACAGTACAGAACCGCTTGGTTAAAATGTTGCTGTATCTGTTGGAAATTCAAAAAAAATATAATTTCACCGTTTATTACTTAAATTATACTATAAAATCTATACGTATCAAATTTAAAAAAAAATAAATAAATTTTGAGAACTTTAGAGCAAGTATTAGCCTACTACTGTACTACTTGCACTGGTTATATACATATAGATATTTATACACGCTAAATAAAAAAACACCACCAAATATAATAGAAATAAGATCACATGAGCAATTTGTTTATAAAGTTAGGATAGTAGGGCCTTTTTATTTGTTTGGCCACATAGTGTAAATTAGCCAAACATTTTTCTCGAAAATGATTTTTATAAGAGTTAGCCAATTAAATAAAGAAAACTAACAAATATGTAAAAAAAAGATAAGAATTCGCCTCAGTACATTTGCCAAAAGTATGCAAAATAAAAAAACCGTTTAAAAATCTCTTCTGTGCCAATTATATATATTTTAGTAATGTCTACCGTTAGAGCATACTTACGTCTGCATAAACGAAGAGAAGTTGAGTACAATTCTTTTTGGATGGTTTGGCGTACCATCATAAGTTCAGTTAATGAAATTTGAGATAAAGTACGTTCCGAAGGGTCAAAAACAACACGTAACTTGATTATTTTGCTTTCGGGCAATAAAACGCATTGATGCGGAATGAAGTAGTATGGCTCAATGGGAATCCTATTGTTCGTTTTGCTCATGTGACCCAGTGCTCAGGATTCATATATAAAGTTCAGATACATTTTACGAACCGCCGAACAGCGGTTTCATATGTGTGACCGAGTAATTTACGATCAGCTCTAAAGGGTATCCTGACTTGAAGCCGTCCTGAAGGCAATACTTGAGTTGTGTTAATGAAAAAGTTTTCACAGTATTTTTGCTCTGTTTGAAGTTTGAAGCCATTTGTTTCTGAAGATAATTTTTCTAAGGCCCAAATTTAATAGGCTACCGAATAATGTGCTAGTTACAGAAGGTGGAAGACTGAGAATGCTTGTACAATCCACCCTGAAAGGGGTTTCTGTAGCGGTGGCTGATTAGGACCACTTTTAATTTGCCCAACATTAATGTTGTGCGATATTTCCAGCTTAACGTTGATGTCATGGTCTGTATGGTTGGCCGAAATACGCCACATTATCCATAATTCCGCCGAAAATTCGTAATTATTAATACGCTTAATTTTGTCACCATTTTCGTATTTTAATTTCCAATTCCTATTATACTTAACGTTTTGTGTTGACGACGAATCTGCAACTTCTGTGCCAAGTCCTCCGTCATAAAGTTGATTTGGGAGCCTTAGCCCAGCAACGCTCTTGCTTCCTTATAACTGGTCCTCACTTGAATAACTGCTGTCACCGATTTCACAAACTCGAACCACTGTTGTACCAGAAGCGCCTTGAAAGTGGTGCAGGTAATTAGAGGGTGTTCTTTGACTTGCACTTTTCACTGATTGACGGCTTTGTATTTGCAACAATTAAAGCTGATTTCGTTCTGTCCACGTGTGGCTACTTCATGTGATTCGGCCTGGTGGCGGCTCATCGCCCAGCGATAGCAATGAGTCATAAACACTTTATTGATCATCGCTCGTAATGAAAGTGCTGATGGATTTAGGATAGTTCGCAGCTCGTTTTGAAAAATCTCAAACTTTTATTGTCGTAGTCCTTTTTAAGACTTGCTGTAAAAATGAGCATCCTCCTCCAGGCATCCACACACACACCACGATCACACCACATCAACTTCACAACATTGACACGCACCTTCATCATACCCACGTCACAAACCACCAAAGCTTACATTCCACTACACACCAACCACCCACATCATACCAGCTGATTCCACACACAAAAGGAGATTAGCAACTCACTTCGCGTTCGAACTCATCAGCAACTCACTTCGCTTTCATCATCTCAGCGACCACGCGTGTGCAAACAGTGTTTACCGAGCAACATCAGTTTTATTTCTCGAATTTTCATCATCCGTTTTTTCCCGAATTTTCATCATCGAGCACCGACCACGCGTGTGCAAACAGTGTTTACCGAGCAACATAAGTTTTATTTCTCGAATTTTCATCAGCGTTTGTTCCCGAATTTTCATCATCAGTTTATTTCCCGATTTTTCGCCAGCGAGCGGCATCAGCAGTTTATTTCCCGATCTTTCGCCATCGAGCGGCATCAGCGTTTTTTCCCGAATTTTCATCATCGAGCAGCATCAGCGTTTTTCTTCCGAGTTTCGCCATTTTCATCCAGTTTCGGAATTATAAAAATTTGATTATTAAAGTTTCCTCTGTACATTTATAAAGTGAAATACATTGTATACAATATTAATAACATTTTCCATTTATTAAACAAATCTTGTGGTGGTAAAGAAGAAGTTTCCTCTGTACTTTTATAAAGTGAAATACATTTTATACAATATTACTAACATTTTTCATTTATTAAACAACTCTTGTGGTGGTAAAGAGGAAGGTAACAACTCTTATTTATTAAAAAGAGTTTTCGGTGACACATTTTTCTATTATAATAAAATATACATATATATTTTATTAAATCAAATTTTCTGAATGAGCACAGATTCAAAAGAATCAAAAGCAGAATTCTTAAGAATTCCCAAAATGATTAATGATGACAAAAGTCCATGTACACCTGCAGAAGCTACACGCTCGAAGCAAGGTGCTACAAAGCAAAAAAGGGGCAAATACATTTCGTATATTAAATTCATTTCCGAGAGTGACAGCTTAATTAAATACTGCACTCGATTTGCATCTTCACCGATTCAGGACAACTCTGAAATATGAACAACTATGTTCTGGAGGGCATAAGTTAAAAGCTTGCGAGAAATTTAAAAGAAATGAATGTCACTGAAAGGAACAACTTTGTCAGGTCAAAAAGACTCTGTACAAACTGCTTGTCCCACTCACACAATCTTAATACTTGCGAAAGCAAATTTAATTGCGTATATTGCCACAAAAGGCATCATTCTATGTTACATCTCAATAACTTTCCCAACACATCTCATAGCAGTGCTTTTTCAAAAAAAGCCACGGGTTTAGTTGCAACAGCAACTCCCGAAACAAAAACCCAAGAAAATTGCCAAGAGACACCATGTTGTTCAAAGGCATTAAAAACTCAAACGCTACACAGCGAAAATCATAGTAGAGTACTACTACCCACAGCAGTTGTCTCCATCGAACACCGAGGAGAACTGTTCAAACTAAGAGCCCTAATAGACCAAGGATCGCAACGATCATTCATAGCTTCTAGGGCACAAAATAGGCTAAAGCTGCCAACAAAACATGCCAACTATGAAATTACGGGAATGGGCGGAAGAGTAGTACAAAACTCAAATAAAATCTGCCCCATTACCCTAATTTCCCCCCAAGCGGATAAGCGCATTCAAGCCAGAGTTCGCAAATACTCATCACTGAGGAGTAAAATTTTTATCTTCCTCCTCAGTACAACACAATTGAGGAGCAATAAATTTTGATTTCCTCAATTGTGAGTTCAAAGGAAAGAGTGCTCTTCTAGAATATTTCTCTTTAATACTTATCTTATTTTTTCGCTCTAATATTTTCCGCATACGTACGTGCTCCTCAAAATAATACTCCTCACAAAAGCGTTAAGTTTCTTTTTCTCATCTCAGGTTTCAGCACTCAGTATTTTGTATCGCTGATAAAGTCAGTTATGCAGCAGAGAGTGCACTTGAGCAATTTTTTATTCTCTTAGAGAGTATGTATATTTATAAATTTATGTTAAAGTTTAATTGTTGTTGGTGTAAATATTAAGGGTTTTGGGTACATGCATGATTAACCGTTAATTTTAGTTGTATTGTGAGTAGGTAATTAATCAGGAAGACGATGCAAAAATACTGTTCTCTAAGAGAATTTCTCTATACAATTATTGTTTTTTTTTGTCATCGGTTTTTCCATACTCGGCGTTTTTTGAATTGTCATTTTGGATTAAGACGCATTGCAGTTTTGTTAGCTTAAAATTTTATAAGTTAAAAATGGGCAGCTTTAGCCAAATTAGCCGAAGTAGTTCTATCTGTTCCATGTAGTCAGACTTCAGTGGAACGTGCCTTTAGTGCTCTTTCGTTAATTTTAACTAAGCATCGTTCCAGGCTCAACGCACAAAATATCAATAATTTGTTTTTGATAAGGTTAAATGAAGAACTTTTTAATAATATGAATTTTTCTTAAGGTAATTTTTCATCAAAAAATTATCAACTTTATTTATTGAATTATTTGTGTTCTTTTTTTTATTGAAATATATACATGTTTTGTTTGTTTTAATAAATAAGTACTTACTTATGCACGTTGTATGTACAAATACGGAAAATAACTAAATACAAATTTGAGTGTCTATTCTTTATTTGTAAACTAGCTGACCCCGCAACCAATGTCCTGCGTGAAATTATGTGTTTTGAAATGAAAAAAAGTTGAAATTATGTTGTGTCGAAGATGATTTATTTTCGATTTTTTACACTTCTTTTAATGTAGCGCAGCTTAATAAACATAATTTTTTGATTTCTGTTCTGGTGCGTAAATATTCAGAGAAGATGGGTTTCCAACTCGTCAACACGCCACATATGTATATCTGGCAGTGTGAAAAACATAGCATTTCCCGATTTCCTTGTGTCCTGTTGATTGTCAACGCAAAGGCAATTTTCCCTGGAAATTGAATACGTTCGAAGGCTGTCTCTTGTATTCGATAACTGCGTCATAATCAGTCGGGTTCCATTACTCAGTTTCGGCGCATGAAGATTGTGAAACATAATAATGACAGATCCAACTTTGAGACGCAAATGATCCTGGGGCATACCAAGCCTCTCCAAAGAATTTGGAAAGTCCACTGGATAATTTACGGTTTCGTCTTCCTTGTCAAGACGATCGATCGATTTGTAGGAGCGCAAACCTCCCGAAATTTGACTTTGAATCTTCCAGTTTAAGTCATTAACATCGGTATTTTTGGCAGCTAAAATTGCGCGTGCACTCAAGCAAGCATTTATGATAATTTGGCGAATGTTCGGACACACATTCGTGATGAGTTCATCTTCCGTTGAAGTGAATTGACAAACGGGAGGTGAAATCGATATCAAACCACTGGAAGTATCAACCGAAATTTGCCCATTTCCAATTCTTAGCGAATAGAATGTAAAATGTCATCGGAAATGTCATTTTTTCGTATCCCATAATTAACGCGAATTTGAAGGCTGATATGTCAAAATGATCTTCGCGAAAAGTATGCGAACTTCAGTGGCATGCGAAGTAACTCTTGCATTGTCCTTCGTCTCTTTCCAGTGATTATCATGATCCAGCAAATGCAACTGCTGGCATGCTTCTCAAAAAGTTGCACACACTGTAGCATTCACAATACGCAATGACTTAAATGAAGTTGAACCGCGTGACTCACAACGGTCGGAAAACTTTCAATCTGCAATATTCAACATTGACATGAGTTTTGAAAGTGAATTAGACAGAAGTGGTGAATATGGTACGATCCATGTGTTGTCAACTTCGATGTGTTGTTAACGTCGATATTCACGCCTCTAAATGCTAAATGTTCTGCCATTGTCGTCTGGTGACCGACGCCGATATAGTGAATATCAATCATTTCCCATTTCCGTTTCCGAAAAGAAAAGCACATGAGTAGTGTTTCGTGCATTTATTGTCAGACATACAAATCAAAGTGGGATTGTAAGGTTCGCTAGGTCCATGAACCATATTGGTTTTCACCACTTCGTATAATTCTGGATCTATCTCTGAATCATGAATTTCCGCTGAAACGATTTCATCAATTTGATCTGATGTAATCACCATCCGCATCCAAAGAAGAATGTGTGCGTGCGGCAAACCTCTTTTTTGCTACTCAAGAGAATACATTCAGCATCTAACAGCACCATATATACCATAGGTTGCTTCAAGATAAAGACCGTCAAACATCGCAGCTATTGTTTAAAAAGTCGTGCTGTGATATCGTTACGATCGCTAGCTGATTGACCGCGATCCATAATTCCGCACGTATGTCATCGCATTTTGGGAGTACTCCTTGCCTTTCCTTGGGCTGCCATACGTTGATGGCAAAAAGAGCGCCGACCAATATTAGCGCGACCTCTTCGTGGCTTCGTAACAAAGTTCAATCTGTAATTGATCACTTCGTCTGAAACATACATAAAGTTTTCACTGAATAGTTTTCAATAATTTTTCCTTTGCATAGCCGGAATAAAAAAGCAAGCGACCGAAATTGAACGGTTCAAATAATTAACAAATCAAAATATTGATAAAACAAAACAAACAAAAATTGAAAAAAATGTGCATGGAAAATGTTACTTTTTGGAATTGTCCAATTTTCCGACTTCTCCTCATGAAAAGTATAAGGTATTTTGTTTCTAAACCTTTCCCGATCCACAACAAACAACCTTTTAAAATTTCATCAAGGTTGGTTCAACCGTTCTCTTAGTGTTACTAACAAACAAACATTCATTTTTATATAACGTTTATATGGGGAAAAGGAAAGAGCTGTTTTTAGGGGGTTTCCGGAAATTATTCGAACTTTTCTCGCCGTAAAAACCATCTTTGAACTTCAACGAACATTTAAGAAAAAGAATTGGCCAAATTGGTCCAGGCGTTATTGAGTTATGCGCGTACATACAGTTTGACGATTCATTTTTATTTATATAGATACATATGTATATGCTTTTGCTTTTTTTTCTTTAAATAAGAGACAATACTAATGAAAAGTAAATAAGATGAGTTTTATTTTTCGCATCACTTGAACACTCAGAGCGATAAAAATAAAGGTGATGCGTTAGGCAAATAGTTATCTTTTAAAAATGCTCGCTCATGCTAATATATGAGTGAGCCAAATACGTGAGGAGTTTTTTGTGATGAGAATGTTAGTTAAGCTTGCGCTCCTGAGTATTTGAAATGATGTTCTCTTGCGGAATATTACTCATCAGAGCAAGAGCGTATTTTGATGGTTTTACGAACTCTGATTCAAGCAAATGCTATTGTCTTCCCGCAACTAACAAACATGCTCCCAAGCTATCAAATAAATAGTAAGCATTGGGACAAAATTTCACACCTGACTCTAGCAGATCACAACTGCAACACGCCAGCTCAAATAGACATCCTAATAGGCAGCGACCTAATACCGCAAATCATATTAGAAGGTGTTGAAAAAATTTCGAAAACACTACTGGCGCAAAATACCATTTTCGGATGGGTCCTAAGTGGACTAGTTCCGGAACCAGTCACAGCAATGACAACTCAAGTTGAGGAAGTCTCAAATGAGTACCTCAATTCACAATTGAGAAAATTTTGGGAGTTAGAAGAACTCCCCCCATTTCAATTACCACCCCAGAAGATCAGTATTGTGAAGACTTTTACAAAGCCACAACTACTAGATCAGGAAATGTCGTACGACTACCAATAAAACAACAATTTCCAGACACACTCGCCTTAGGTCACTCTCGGACCTCTGCAATACAGCAGTTTCTAAGTATGGAGAAAACCCTACTTAAAAAAGGTGAGCTTAAACAAGTTTATGATGGGGTCGTGGAAGAATACCTTCAGTTAGATCACATGGAGGAAGTAAGCCCATGTGAAAAAATCATAAGAGGCAAATATTAC
Organism: Bactrocera tryoni; assembly: GCF_016617805.1. Lineage (NCBI taxonomy): Eukaryota > Metazoa > Arthropoda > Insecta > Diptera > Tephritidae > Bactrocera > Bactrocera tryoni. The sequence continues at coordinate 12,062,268 of NW_024396366.1, read as the reverse complement.
TCTTTCTACTTGCCACATCATGCAGTAGTAAAGCCTGAGAAGAAAACAACAAAAGTTCGAGTTGTCTTCAATGCATCACGATCCACGAGCTCGGGTAATTCCCTAAATGATATTATCTTTACGGGACTCACACTCCAACCAGATTTAATGCTCCTCATATTGAACTGGCGTATATACAAATACGTATTCAATGAGGATGTCGAAAAGATGTATCGACAAATACTGGTTCATAAAGATGATCAAGATTTTCAGCGGATTATTTTCCGAAAATCTGCCAATAGTCCAATACGCGACTTTAAACTGAAAACAGTTACCTTTGGCGTAAACTGTGCCCCATATCTAGCCATTCGTACACTACACGAAATGGCAGAAGACACAAAGCCAGAATTTCCACTGGCAACACAAGTCTTAAAAACGCAAACGTATGTAGACGATATCCTGTCTGGAAGCCACAGTCTTCCACAAGCATACGAGACCTTATCACAGGTAATAAATGCCCTCAATACCGCAGGGTTTCCTTTAAAAAAGATTACAGCCAATCACCCCAATATTTTAAAAAATATTCCTAAAGACCATTTGTTGGATACTAATTTCCTTATATTTGAAAAGGAAAGTACAACAAAAACACTAGGCATCCAATGGAATGCGATATCGGACCAGTTCTCATACACGACAGAGTCCATATCCGCATTATCCGCTGTTACAAAACGCCAAATCCTCTCCTCGGTGGCAAAACTTTTTGACCCCGCAGGATGGCTTTCGCCAATTATGATACAAGCGAAAATTCTGATCCAAGAATTATGGCTAGACGGAACCGACTGGGACGAAGAAGTGAAACCTCTTCGCTTAGAAAAATGGTCCCAGTTCGCTTATAACTTGAACGACATCTCGAAGATACAAATTCCACTTTGGGTAAACTATTCCCCCGAATACAAAGTGGAACTACACGGTTTCTGCGACGCCTCTGAAAAGGCATATTGTGCCACTATTTATGTGCGCACATAAAACGATATTGCAACCACAAGCCACTTGCTGGCGGCAAAAGCAAAAGTCGCACCTCTAAAAACCATAAGTCTACCCCGACTTGAACTCTGTGGCGCTCTGCTACTAGCAAAGCTAGCTTCAATGGTGCAGACCCACTTAAATATGGCGAAATATAGATTATATTTGTGGTCCGATTCCGAGATAGTCCTAGCCTGGTTAGAAAAACCACCACATGCGTGGAAAACTTATATTTCTAACCGAACATCTGAAATACTTGACCTAGTAGGATCAGCCACTTGGCGTCACGTAGTCAGTGTTGACAATCCTGCTGATTTAGGTACAAGAGGATGCAAACCTCTGCATCTTGCCACCTCCACCCTCTGGTGGAATGGCCTCCGATGGTTGACAGAATCTCCCGATTCTTGGCCACAATCGCCCATGCGCAACATACTTGCCCCAGAAAGTCGTAAAATCGACACTTATCATGCAACACTGGATGACACTGACATCCTTGAACGATTTTCATCGTTCCCCCGGGCCCTCCGGGTAGTTGCCTATATGCTCAAGTTTTTAGAGCGGCTCAAACTTAAAGTTAAAGGAGCAACTTATCTCCATTGCGATAAATTGACGCACCAAGACTTACAAAAAGCAAAGGTCGCTCTTATCGCATCAACCCAAACGCGCTACTTCAGCCGCGATATAGAATTACTAAGAGAATCGAAGCCTATTGATAAAGGGAGCTCACTCTTAGTATTAAATCCATTTCTAGACACGAAAGGTCTGCTTCGCCACCCTATAATTATACCTTAGAGGAGTCCATTTGCCGCCTTATTCATCGCATATATCCACATACTAATGCTCCATGCCGAACATCGCCTCATGCAACATATGGCTCGCCAAGAGTTGTATATACCCCGACTTAAGCCCCAAATAAAAAAGTGCATTTTCATTTGCAAAATCTGCACTATGCATAAGCAGAAAATGCGATCGCAGGTTATGGCAGCACTTCCACCTGAACGCTGCAATTTTGCTCTGCCTTTCACCACTACAGGTGTAGATTTTGCTGGGCCTTTTATGATAAAGGCATCCATGCTAAGGTCTCCTACCCTCATGAAAGGCTATGTGGCTGTTTTTGTCTGTTTCACGACAAAAGCAGTACACCTTGAGCTATGTACGAATCTGACGACGGAGGCTTTTCTTGCGGCTTTTGCCCGTTTTGTCGGACGACGAGGCTTTCCATCAAAAGTCATGAGCGATAATGGTAAAATATTTATCGGAGCCCAAAGAGCCTCAGAAAAACAATTTGTGGATTTTATGAAACAAGTCTCACCGGACATTGTACAAAAATATGCTCCCCATGGTATCAATTGGCAGTTTATCCCCCCAAGCGCTCCACATATGGGTGGCTTATGGGAATCGGCCGTAAAAAGCTTCAAATCTCATTTTAAAAAGATAGCTGGCAACCTCAAATTTAATTACGAAGAATTCACGACCCTCTTAATTAGAATTGAAGCCGTTCTTAATTCACGGCCTCTCGCTGCACTCTCGCAAGATCCCTCAGACTTTACTGCCCTCACACCAGGGCATTTTCTTAAAGGAGCGCCCATTCTGGCCACACCTGAGCCAGGCGTGGAGTCGCTTTCCTTATTAAATCGTTGGGAAAGAATAAAAATTCTCCATCATGACTTCAGTCGCCGATGGAAAGATGATTATTTAAAGGACCTCCACAGAAGGTACCGATGGAAAATCACAGGAAATGCGCCTAAGCTTGGAGATTGTGTCTTAATAAATGACGATTGTCTCCCCCCTACCGAATGGCGGCTTGGCCGCATAGAGAAGCTCTACTATGGCTCCGACGGTCACATTCGTATAGTCGATCTCCGTACACAATCGGGAACGCTGACCAGACCGCTCGTTAAATTATGCTTTTTGCCAACCGCAGATAAAATCGAAACGTAACCGCAACTTATAAACAAGAAATTAACAAAAAAAATATAATAATAAACTCACCCACTATAAATAAATACCCACCAAAACCAAACCCACAAAAAACGGGTCGATCCACATGACGACTCAATCGTACCACATCACGTGGTACCAACGCCCATATGATTGTATACAAATATATAATAATTAACCATACTATTTTCTTAACATATTAATATGGACGCCGAGATGCCAATTGTGCCTACGCCCACTGTGCGTTCCGCCGTCACGGTTGCGCGCCCTAGAGCTACCCCAGTAGCAGCGCCGCGCACAACCATCGCTGCCGCACCTCCCCGAGATATTCCATCGGCTCCGCGCAGTGAGCCGCAAGCAATAGCTCCAGCGCAGCCACAGCGTCAATGCGTGCTGTGTCGACGACGACATCGGTTGCCACACTGTGGCATATTCAAGGGGATGACACCTCAGCAACGCCAGCAAGTCGCCCAGGCCCACGGGCATTGCTTAAATTGTCTGGCGCCTACCCATCTAACACGCGAATGCACCACCGGGTATCAGTGCCAGGTTTGTATGGGTCACCATCATACGATGTTCCACCGCAATACCGGACCCGACATTGAGCGTCGTCATCCCCCTCGCGGCCGTACTGCCAGCCGACGACTCCCGCGACCGCAACAGCGAAGGCAAGCCTTCCCTTCGGAGGAGTCCCGCGCCTGGCGCCATCATCACCATGCCACATCGCATCGGAGGCGCCATCCTAGGCCGCAAGTCCGTCGTAAGACAGGTCTCAGCAACGTTGTTGCAACACTGCAACAACTTCAGAGGCTACTAAGCTGAATATGCGCCTAGGGGGGCCAAGATGTACAAATGAGCATCCTCCCCCAGGCATCCACACACACACCACACGATCACACCACATCAACTTCACAACATTGACACGCACCTTCATCATACCCACGTCACAAACCACCAAAGCTTACATTCCACTACACACCAACCACCCACATCACACCAGCTGATTCCACAAACAAAAGGAGATCAGCAACTCACTTCGTGTTCGAACTCATCAGCAACTCACTTCGTTTTCATCATCTCAGCGACCACGCGTGTGCAAACAGTGTTTACCGAGCAACATCAGTTTTATTTCTCGAATTTTCATCAGCGTTTTATTTCTCGAATTTTCATCATCCGTTTTTTCCCGAATTTTCATCATCTCAGCGACCACGCGTGTGCAAACAGTGTTTACCGAGCAACATCAGTTTTATTTCTTGAATATTCATCGGCGTTTGTTCCCGAATTTTCATCATCCGTGTTTTCCCGAATTTTCATCATCGAGCACCGACCACGCGTGTGCAAACAGTGTTTACCGAGCAACATAAGTTTTATTTCTCGAATTTCCATCAGCGTTTGTTCCCGAATTTTCATCATCAGTTTATTTCCCGATTTTTCGCCAGCGAGCGGCATCAGCAGTTTATTTCCCGATCTTTCGCCATCGAGCGGCATCAGCGTTTTTTCCCGAATTTTCATCATCGAGCAGCATCAGCGTTTTTCTTCCGAGTTTCGCCATTTTCATCCAGTTTCGGAAATATAAAAATTTGATTATTAAAATTTCCTCTGTACATTTATAAAGTGAAATACATTTTATACAATATTAATAACATTTTCCATTTATTAAACAAATCTTGTTGTGATAAAGAAGAAGTTTCCTCTATACTTTTATAAAGTGAAATACATTTTATACAATATTACTAACATTTTTCATTTATTAAACAACTCTTGTGGTGGTAAAGAAGAAGGTGAGTTAGTGAAAAATACACTTGCCAATGCAGTTTTTTAATATTTGGGTCATTATGAACTAAACTGCCGAATAAACTCATGAAACTTTTAAATTCCGAATATTCTTTCGCAGATGCATTTTAGGAAACCTTGAGCTGTGAGGTGTTACGAAAAATGTTTCGGCAATTGGTGTTCTGTTTTTACTAAAATATTTGTATACCCTTGCAACTTGTTGCTACAGAGTATTATAGTTTTATTCACCTAACGGCTGTACTTATCACATAAAACTAGGCGATTTAGATATAGGGTTATATATATGTATGACGAGAAAAGTTGAAATCCGGTTGACTATCTGTCCGTCCGTGCAATCTGTAACTCGAGTAAAAATTGAGATATCTCGATGAAACTTGGTATGTGGGTTCCTTAGTGCAAAAACCAAAAATTCGTGCTTGTAGATGTGCAAATTTTGTTTAAAAATTGGGCATGGCCCCGCCCTATAACATGTTTAATGTACATATCTCCTAAACTACTAAATCTTATAACAATTCCTACTGACAAAATGATGATGATGAAATCGGATGATAACCCCGCCCACTCCCCATATAATGCTACTGTTAAAAACTACTAAAAGCATAAATCGCCAGAGATATTAAATTTTACCACTTTACTTTATGAGAGCTGGCGTAAAAATTAGACAATGGGCGTGACACCGCCCACTTTTTCTAGTTTTCCTCTTACATTCTTAAGTCACATTGTAAAAGTGGTCGAAAGCGGACAACAACTACGCCTACTTCCCATATAGCACAATTATAAATTCCACTTGATTCGTTCAGTTTTCAGTACACAAATAAAGAAGCAATTAATATAACGGATAAAACTTTGCACGAATAATGTCCTTAGTGTGTGCCCCCTTATATCCAATAATAGCTGTTCACGCTCCTATGTACCTAATATTTAGACTCCGGTACCTATAGTTGACTTTTGATCGAAATGTTGGTCAATGTGTGACATATATAACTGAAATTAAAGGATAATCCTCCGCATATAATGGTATGTTTGTATGTCAAAATATTGGTTGAATCAGACCAATACTTCCCTTAGCCCTCATATACTTAATACAAGTATAAAAATGTTCGAACTTCCGGGTGACTTTGTATCGCATATATCGGCCAATATGTGAGTTATCCCAATGAAAATAAGACAGCGTGTTTTACTAATATTCTCATCCGGCAGACTGTACTTTACTTTTATAATTGGTTTTACACCTTAAATTATTTCCCTTGCTTATTAATTATTGATTCCGTTTCAATTAGACGTTAAAGGACGTCACCTCGGGCCATGTCCAATCTCTTGAATTTTAAATTGACACTTCATTAACTTTTCACTGTGTGAATTTAATATGTCGAGCCGACATTCCAATTTAATTGGATCTAACGACATGGTTTTTTCCATAAAGCCGGTCCTTATACGCAAAATGCTACTTTCCGCCACCCTCCTTTGACGCTTTATTGATTTTAAGTCTGTCAGCTCCATATTTGGAAAGAGGTTGGCGATGGTTGACTTTGGATGCTCATTTTGTCTTTTTGAATTAAAATTCACGATAAATTGGCAACAGAATAAATGTGAAAATATTTGAAATCGATTGACGAGAACGAAAAAAAAATCGATTCGCAATTATACGAAAAGCCAACGAAAGAAAGAAACTCAAAATGAGCAATAGCACAATTGAAAAAACGAGAAAAAATTGTGTCCAATAATTAATTTTGCGCAAAAACGAGATAATCCACGAAAAACTGACCGAATTAAAATTTTTAAATTATGCAATTCACAAAAAGGTCGCACCTTAATATAAATGAATCCGCAATCCTAGAATCCCTTCACATTCACATCAATACAGTATATAAAATATATAATATGATTATGTATATAATATATGTTTATTAAGGTGCTTCAAAACAAATTTACAATTTTTTTTTTCAACTCTTACCCTCTCAAATGTTAGTGATTGACAAAAAAATCCTCCCTCAAGCCAAGCGCTGTACTCTAAGGGGTCGCTTTTTTTTAGTTTCCTATTCATTTAACATAGGAAATTTCGTTTTTTCATTCAAGTGGTGGAGTTTTAGCACCAATTAATTTTCGTTTCTCAAAAATAGCCATCACATATTCAGAATGATGAATTTTCAAACATTAAAAATTCCCGCGACAAAGTTTGATTACTATTAAGTAAAATGGGAAAAGTATTCTTACCCTCCTAGATTTAACATGGGATGGTTTTGAAGATTTCTGCATTCCACCTAAACGCAATCTTCTCATTACTCTTTGCTCCAGATGCTGCCAATAATAACTGTAATATATTAAAAAGCAAAAAGGTTAATTAATTTTAAAGAATTAGACTATTTAACGGTTTGTAGTAACTAAATTTAGGTGTAGCTTAATTTTATAAACTTGGTTGGTGATTGTAAAAGCACAACAGGTGTATGTATATCAGTTCGTCATAAATTTATGAAAAAAGATATGAAACTTCAAACATCAATACAAAGGTTTTTTTTTAATAAGGATTTAATTAATTAAAGAAATGTGTAATTTAACACAATTAAATTTGCTATATAATTTCATATATTTCACAACGCGAAAGCTTGTGTCCTGTATATATTTTGGTATGTATGTATTTCACTATGAGTACAGGAGTGTTACATAAATCACATGTACAAGTATGATAATAGCACTAGTTTACAGTCCTTTTGCGCCTGTGATGTTAGAGACAATCTCTTGCTAATTTTGGATTGCTGAAACCGTAATCTCTCAAAATGAAAGCAGCTACAATATCACATTTCAACTAATTTTAAACTGCATTAATGAAATTGCATAATTCGACGGACAATACTCGAGCCAGTTAACGAAAATTGATGACATATTACCTACAATAGCAAATTTTGATGTAAATAATAAAAGAATTTTATTTAACTATTTGAAAAAAAGATGCGTAGGGAAGAACAAGGCAATAATTCACAGACAAGTTATGATTGGGAAACATTGAAACAAATACTTCTGAGCAATTGAGGGGAAATGAATCAGCGGAACTTGTGGATGAGTTGAAGACCATCAGACTCGACTCAAAGATATAAAATTATCATTTGGAAATCAATAGAATTAGAAATAAATAACACAATAATGAAAATACCTGTAAATAAAAATGGAAGAGGGAAGTAAATTTGCGAGTAGTAATGAGAAGAGAAATGCGAGTTAAGAAACTTGATATGCGCTTTATTTAATGTAATTTCAACACGAACTTGGCGGGCTCATTGGTAACAATATCTTAACGAATATACATATATGCGACAATAGTTTACCCAAAGATAACTATAACCAGTAAGAAAAGGCTAAGTTCGGGTGTAACCGAACATTTTATACTCTCGCATCATAAAGTGATAATCGAGATTTCATTATCCGTCATTTACATATTTTTCAAATACCGTATTTGTGTAAAGTTGTATTCCGCTATCATCATTGGTTCCTAATGTATATATTATACAGAGAAGGCATCAGATGGAATTCCAAATAGCGTTATATTGGAAGAAGGCGTGGTTTTGAACCGATTTCACCCATATTGTACATGTCATCAGGGTGTTAAGAAAATATTACATACCGAATTTCATTGAAATCGGTAGAGTAGTTCCTGAGACATGGTTTTTGGTTCAGAAGTGGGCGACGCCCATTTCTTCCGTAAAATTTAGTGTTTTTGACGTTTTTCGTTAGTCGGTTAACGCACTTTTAGTGATTTTCAACATAACCTTTGTATGGGAGGTGGGCGTGGTTATTATCCGATTTCTTCAATTTTTTAACTTTATATGGAAATGTCTGAATGAAACGACTCTATAGAGTTTGGTTGACATAGCTATAGTAGTTTCCGAGATATGTACAAAAAACTTAGTAGGGGTCGGAGCCACGCCCACTTTTCCAAAATATTACGTTCAAATATGCCCCTCCCTAATGCGATCCTTTGTGCCAAATTTCACTTTAATATCTTTATCTATTGCTTAGTTATGACACTTCATAGATTTTCGGTTTTCGCCATTTTGTGGGCGTGGCAGTTGGCCGATTTTGCCCATCTTCGAACTTAACCTTCTTATGGAGCCAAGAAATACGTGTACCAAGTATCAATATGATATCTCATTTTTTTCTAACACAGGAAGAAGAAATGTATAGCAGAAAGAGCTATAAACGAAATGAGGTGGAAATATTCAATAACGTAATGACATTAAAGATACATGTGTCACAGAATTCGTTGACACCAATTACCTTAACGGTATAGACAAAAATAGACTTATAAATATGTTAAAAAGATATAAAAGCCTATTTTATAAAGAAAAGGATATTTTGCAATTTATAAGTTTAACAAATTATATAATAGTAACCAAAAACTATATTTCAGTTTACTCTAAAATTTACCGATACCCCGAAATACACAAACTGGAATGTTAAAGTAAAATGTAAATAGAGCATCCTCCACTTCTTACAACAGCCTTGTGGGAACGGAAAGCAACTAAGTGATACTGACACCTTGCTTCGTTGTGGCATAGTTATTGCAAAACACACCTGTAATAAAATCATTTCTTCCTTTGATAGTCAGTTGTTAAGAGAAACTCAATGAAACTGGAGCTTTCGCTCTTTAAATAAAAAAAACATAATAAAGTTTTTTTTTTAATTGACGCCCAACGTAAATTTTAAAATGTTGTTTTATATCAGAATTAATTAAGTAAAAATTACTACGGTTTAGTCCCGCTTTCGTGAGTTAACCCGAAAAAACAACAACGTCTGCAGTAGGCGTTCGCTGGCATCCTTAGCGAAGAAAACAGAAGGCCCCCAGTAGACTAAAGAAAATCAGAAAGGACAACACTAGTAAGTTAGTGAACATTAATAAATTCGATTAAGAAATTAAGAAAAAAATAAAATGAAAAAAAGAATAAATAAAAATAAAATTTAAATTTAATAAATTCTAATAATTGTAAATTGAAAAAACATATAAAAATACATTTAAAGAATTTTGAAGTAAAATCATTTTTATTTAATTTGCTATTAAAAACTATGAATTACTGTAACTAAAAAGAAATTTGTGTTAAATTATAAAAGCTTAAGTGAGAGGCAAAAAAAATTTAACCAATCGAAAAGTAATTATTAATAAAGTCGAAACAAGGCTTCAAAGTTTCAGTTAAGAAGAAAGTTAAAATGAAATAATTTATTAAAATAAGTAAATAAATTAATTAATTTTGAGATAAAAGCTTTAAGGCAGTTAAAAATTAAAAAGGTTGTCCAAATCCCAACGGGTGGATCTCCGTCAAAACGATATTAATACCTCCTCAACCCCTTCCAACTCACAAACTGTTAATGCGACACCTGATTTAGAGGCATTTATCACAGGGACCGTTAAAAGTATTGTTGAAAGTGAGGCAATAATAAATCCGAATCAGATACCACCAAGATTTGATTAGATTATAGATGACAGAAATTCAATTAATCTTAACGAGTTAGATACTATAAGATTCCGGACGTTGTACGGTGTTTCCAAGATTTGCCTGGAAACCCTCCGGAATTGACCTAAAATCTAGAACACGATAAAATTGTAAAATTATTTTCTCATAAACTACCCCCTACTTTTTGGTGAAATCCCATATTTTTTTGGTGCATACCATTCTTTTTATATTTCTATATCACGCTGTGAAAATGAGCGGAATCGCAAAATTTTGAATTTCACTTGATTCGTTCAGTTTCCAGTACACAAATCAAGAAGCAGTCTATATAACGGGATTCAACTTTTCACGATTAATGTATTTAGTGTGTGTCATCTTATGACCAAAAATTTTTCAAATCCAACAAAAATTTTTCAAGCCCATAGGTACCGAATATGTAGATCCCTGTACTCATAGTTAACTTTTGTTCAAAAGTATCAATCAATAGATGAGATATTTATTTAAAATTCAGGGATAATATTTCTCTTATAATAGTTTGTCTGTATGTCAAAATTGGGTTGAATAGGACAAATACTTCCTTTAGCTCTCATATACCTAATATAAAGACTTTCGAACTTCCGGGTGACTTTGTACCGTATATATGGAGTTTTCATAATGAATATAAGAAATGGTGTTTTACTCATTACAGTGTATCTTTATGCCAAAAGTAATTATATTTGAGAAAAAATATTTACTACAATTACGACAAACTAACATTCAAACTTTGCCACAAAAAGGCCAACACAACTTTCAACCGGTCAACAATCAAACCAGGATCCGACAAAATAGTTACAACAAAACCACTAATATGGACGATGTAGGATCTGTACAGAAGTAAATTTTTTGAATAACTAGTTCTTCCTTACCTTTGAATGTATAATAATAGAATATAATAGAATTTTAAATTCCTAATTGACACTGGGTCGAATAAAAACTACATTCAACCCGCTCTTATTAAATACCCAATACCCAATGGGGGAAAAACCGAAATCACTCATAATTCTTATATAAATCTGTTCAATATTAGCACTATCAATCACTATCACTTTTTTATTACAAAATGCAACAAAATTGTTTATAAGAATTATTTGCCATTATCCACACCAAGGACAACTATATCATAATTAACAACGTTAACATTTATATAAAACAGCAATCTTCCCAGCAGTAAATAACATAAATATTCGAACGGCACATATGACCACCTCTCAAAAAAAAATTATTTAGTAAGAAAATATCCCAAATCTTTCACAAAGCCTGATGAGAAGTTGACTTTCACTACTACAGTGAAAATAGAAATAAAAACAACCACAAATTTTCCAATTTATTCCAGATTCTATACATATCCAGTAACTTTTCCGCAAATAAATGATGTATTACAACAAATAGGAAAAAACAAATATTTCCCGGTAATAGACTTAAAAAGTGGATTCCAACAAATTTCATTAAAAGAAGGCGATATTGAGAAAACCGCTTTCTCCGTGAATAACCGGAATTATGAGTTTACACGGCTCTCGTTTGGTTTAAAAAATGCTTTGTCGATATTTCAAAGAGCACTTGACGACATCACTCGAGAACATACAACTTTGTATAGGAAATATAAGCCATGTTTATATTGATTACATAGTAATTTTTGGTGAAAATGAGCAATCTCATATTAAAAATATAGTAACAATTTTTCAGATATTACAAAATTCTAATATGAAGGTTTAACTCGACAAAAGCGATTTTTTGCAACAAGAAGTTGAATTTTTACTCATGGAATAAGAACAAACCCTACTACAATTAAAGCAATAAATGAGTTTCCTGTCCCAAAAACTCTTAAAGACCTTCGGTCTTTTCTTGACATGATTACTTTACCCCCCCTACAGCTCTTCTCAAGTTATTTCACCTTGACACAAAAGCAATCGAAGCTTTTAATAATAATATTTCTCAGATTAAAAACAGATTAAATTAAAACATTATTTAACATCACAAGATATTATGCTAAATTATCCAGATTTATTAAAAGAATTTCAACTGACAACAGATGTGTCAAATCATGCAATAGGCGCTGTTCTACATCAACATGAAAATTATTCCCGAACGCTTAACCCTTTCATCCCTAAAGTTGCTTATAAGCAACTTATATGTTTGACATCGTTTAAAAAGTCAAATACACAAACACCTCTTTAAAATACACATCTTATTTATCAATTAGAATTCGAGGAATACCAAAAACAAATAGTGAAAGAAAAAAATACAAGTGAAAAAATTAGAAAATATTTTTCTATTGTACCGCTGGACTTTTTTGTTTGCGTAAGTTGCTTATAAGCAACTTTGGGCGTTTAGGTCATACAAATATTAAAATGAGTAAAGGACGAAAAGCGCTATGAAAAGAAAACGACGAAGAGCATTTGCGAAGGATTTGAAGAGCTTTTAGAAAATGGTGAAGAATTAGAAAACGATATACATACTAAAAAGTACTGCTAACCAAGATATTTCTAAAGAATCAGAAAGTAAGAATGACTTAATTATTGAAAAAGTAGATGTATCCCAATTGAAATGAAGAAAAAGACCAATCGAGTTTCAAGACCTTACTTGGAAAGAGTCAGAAGAAAACATTAACATAGTAAATAAGCAAATTCAATATCTCATCATTTTTTTTTGATGATGCTTAAATCAAATTGATTGTGGAACAGCCCAAGAGTCCGGCAGAGAACTCAATTGCTCAAATGATGACATTTGTCGATTTCTTGGAGTTTTGTAATATGTACCAATTGCCGGTTTTTTGAATGGCATGGTCCCAAGAATTCAAATTAACAGAAATAACAAATTCGATGCCAAGAAATAAATTTGAGAAAATAAAGAAATTTATCCATTTTTCACATAAGTCGGAACAACCATCTAAAAGCGATAATAATACTGTATAACATTTTTGGGATTATTGTCTGGGGGGTGAGAAATTCCAAGTCAGGGTGATGGTACTAGGTCAGTATAGTAAAACCCTCAAAGGGTTTGGCGTTCGTATGTGTCAGTTTTTTTATGACCTTTTAAATTTTTTCCTTATCTTGATGTTTTTTCGCTTAGTTGTAACAGGTAATAATAGGTAAGTTCAGAGGTATGCAAATGTAATAAATAAAAGCTTTCGGTAATGAGGTTAATTGTATATTTTAGGAAGATCATCCTTCAAGCAGTACAACGTTGCTAAGCACCACAAATGGGGACTGAATATGTTCACGCGTGCAGACTCGTCAGGAATTATTTATGACTTTGCGCTATACGTTGGTGATGGAACTTGCCCTTCATATGAACTCGGCATGTCATCGGACATTGTGTTATACTTAACATCTGCAGTGCCAAATTTAAAAATTACAAATTGAATATTGATAATTGGTTCATTTCAATAAGCCTTCTTGTGGTTCTGAAAGAAATGGGAATATTTTGCATAGGCACAGTCCAAAAAAGTCGAATCGCAAAGTGTGAACTTAAGTCTAGTCCAAAATAAAATAAGCCAGTTCAGTTAATGTCCACATTTGTGAGAGATAAACCAATCAAGACATGTAAGCATTGGAATGGGAAAGGAAAAGGCTTTGTTAAAGTTCCGAGACCAGATATTGTTTCAAAATATAATAAACACATGAGAGGAGCGAAATATCGCTGCTATAAGTGGTACATGAAAATATTTCACTAGAGGCTGGCTCCTGTATCGGAGACATCTCAAATTTATTAATCCAAACACCAAGCATATGCCACTTATAAAATTCCAGATGGATATCGCAACTGTGCTCTTAAGCGCTACGCCGCTGTTTTCTAGTTCTACTCAAAATAAGAGCAAAATGCAAAATGTAGAAACCGACTCAACTCCGGATTCACCTTCTTTCTCAGATGCGTCTAGTTCCAAACGCTGTCATGTTGCTCTAGAACCCCCATAGTTTGGGGAGAGAAAGGACGATGCCGTTTTTGTAAAACGGGAACAACTCTCTCAAAATGCTTAAAATGTGGTATTCATCTAAGCTGCAATACGCACAAGAACTGTTTTTATCTTATGACACTTAAAATACAAAACAAACATATATGTACATACTATATGATAAATAAAGAGAAATCCTTATATATATTTTTTTTCTTTGAATGTATTTATATCACTCAAATATTGCTCCAAACGCCCAAAGTTGCTTATAAACTACTTTCAATATCTTTTGACCGGATCATGCTAGAGAGCTAAAACTTTTCTTGGCAGTTAATTAAGGCATTTTAAGTCAGAAAATAAAAAAAAATTTCTGATAGTTGGTTTAGGTGTGGTCCTGAAAGGGTTAATAAGAGTGAAGAGCATTACGCAACAAATGAAAAGGAAATGCTTTAATATACATAAGCTTTTAGGTCATTGAGAAATTTTTTATTTGGTTCCGCAAAAGTTATTAAATTAAGCGGGGTGATATCTCTAGAATGTTCAAAAAATTAATGAAAAATTAAAAGTTTTTTCGGTATAATCAATTGAGAAACTATCCAAAAATATAGTCCAAAAGTTTCATTGGTTTACTTGGAATATTTTCTAAGAAATAGGCCTCAGAACCAGTGCACTTCATGCCGCGGCTGTATAGGCGAAAGACTTTAAGGCTTGTTTCCGCAAAACTAACTGTTTTTTCCGGCCGTCAAAATTGCGAGCGAATTATTTAACCGATTTACTTGAACTAAAGCGTATTTTATATGATAAAAATGGCACTTTTTACAAAATCCAGGTCTACATTCCCAATTTTTCGAAATTCTCAAAACCCCTCTTCTATGCACTTGATAAAAGCTTCTGAATTAAAAAAAAAAATTACTTTTTGCGTTTCAGATAAGAAGCCTAGCCAGACAGTTGAAGATTGTCAATCAAAAGGACACAGAAAGCTGTATCAAAACGCCTCAAAGCCATGGGGATGATTCAGAAACAAGGAATCTGGGTTCCTTACGACTTGAAACCAAGAGATGTCGAACGGCGCTTCTTTGCATGTGAACAGCTGCTTCAAAGGCACAACCGGAAGGGATGTTAACATCGCATTGTAACTGGGGGCGAAAAATGTGCCCACTACGATAATCCTAAGCGAAGAAAGTCAAGGGGAAAGCCTGGACATGCCTCCACATCGACGGCAAAACCGAACATTCACGGCGCCAAGGTCATGCTCTGCATTTGGTGGGACCAGCTGGGGTTGATATATCGGGTGATTTTTTAAGAGCTTGATAACTTTTTTTAAAAAAAAACGCATAAAATTTGCAAAATCTCATCGGTTCTTTATTTGAAACGTTAGATTGGTTCATGACATTTACTTTTTGAAGATAATTTCATTTAAATGTTGACCGCGGCTGCGTCTTAGGTGGTCCATTCGGAAAGTCCAATTTTGGGCAACTTTTTCGAGCATTTCGGCCGGAATAGCCCGAATTTCTTCGGAAATGTTGTCTTCCAAAGCTGGAATAGTTGCTGGCTTATTTCTGTAGACTTTAGACTTGACGTAGCCCACAAAAAATAGTCTAAAGGCGTTAAATCGCATGATCTTGGTGGCCAACTTACGGGTCCATTTCTTGAGATGAATTGTTCTCCGAAGTTTTCCTCAAAATGGCCATAGAATCGCGAGCTGTGTGGCATGTAGCGCCATCTTGTTGAAACCACATGTCAACCAAGTTCAGTTCTTCCATTTTTGGCAACAAAAAGTTTGTTAGCATCGAACGATAGCGATCGCCATTCACCGTAACGTTGCGTCCAACAGCATCTTTGAAAAAATACGGTCCAATGATTCCACCAGCGTACAAACCACACCTAACAGTGCATTTTTCGGGATGCATGGGCAGTTGGCCAAGTCAAGTCTAAAGTCTACAGAAATAAGCCAGCAACTATTCCAGCTTTGGAAGACAACATTTCCGAAGAAATTCGGGCTATTCCGGCCGAAATGCTCGAAAAAGTTGCCCAAAATTGGACTTTCCGAATGGACCACCTAAGACGCAGCCGCGGTCAACATTTAAATGAAATTATCTTCAAAAAGTAAATGTCATGAACCAATCTAACGTTTCAAATAAAGAACCGATGAGATTTTGCAAATTTTATGCGTTTTTTTTTTTAAAAAAAGTTATCAAGCTCTTAAAAAATCACCCGATATTATGAGCTGTTAAAGTCAAGTGAAACCATCACAAGAGATCGATACCGAACGCAATTGATGCGTTTGAGCCGAGCACTAAAAGAAAAACGGCCTCACGTCGCAAAGGTGGTCAATAAATATTTGGACACGCTGAAATGGGAGATCTTACCCCACCCGCCGTATTCTCCAGACGACTACCATTTGTTCCGATCGATGGCACACGATCTAGCTAACGAGCACTTCAGTTCTTATGAAGGAGTCAAAAATTGGATTGATACTTGGATCGACTCGAAAGATGAGAAATTCTTTCGTCACAGAATACGCATGCAGCCAGAAAGATGGTCAAAAGTAATAGCTAGTGACGGCCAATATTTTGAATAACTTTTTTGTAACCGTTTTTATACAACAAAGCCTTACATGTACAAAAAAAAAAAACGGCGGAAGCAAAGTTGTATACCTATACTTTTTAGTTCAATAACAGCTCTTGATATATAAAAGAAATTTCACCATTTCACAATCATAACAGAAAAAGGGAAAGTTGTCTATAAAAGCCCAATAAGAAACATTTTTTTCTATTCCAATAGGTTACTCATCCCAATATGCCAAGCCGAAACTTTAATCCTACCGTGGGGTTGACATCACTTACGCGGTTATAGCCAATTTAACAGCAGCGCGCCAGTCGTTTCTTCTTATATATTTGTATGTATATAGCATACATAGGCTGACTTCCTAAACGTCTGGATACAATGTTTTTATGCCGTATGTATACACACTTGAAACTTTGTAACATTGCTTGGGCTAAACTTTGTATAAATAAACTTTGCAACACTGTTGCGTTTAGGCACATCTCTAATGCGCAAAAATGGCCAAACAAAATATTTTAATAGAAGAAATTTTGAATTGTTGGTCAAACAAGAAATTCATTGCTAATATCGAAAATAATTTTACGAAAGCGTAAAAGACTAGCTGCATTATTTGCGCAGAAAAAAGTGCTAAGGCCAAAAAATAAAAAAATATTTGGAAACCATAAATGGGATGCCAAATGACGTGTTTTATAGTCATTTCCGAATGCAAATCTCAACTTTCGAGGTAAGAAATTTTATTTCGTTCTTAGAGTTATATTATTATTACTATATTTTCCAGAAATTACACTGTTTGCTCGAACCTTTATGGAGTAAGCTATATACTGGACGTCCCCGAGGTTCGTTGAAGAAGTGTTTCTATATGACAATATGGAAAGTTTCCAATCAGAGCAGCTTTCGCGAAGTTAGTGATCGTTTTAATATTGGAATGGGAGCTTGTTACAGAGGCCTTATTCAATGCATACAAATTATATCTGCGCAGAAGCAGATTATTGCATTTCCAACGACTGAGCTGACCCAAAAGAGGTTTATGGAAGCTTTTGAGTCTTGCCGATCACATCCATTCCCTTGTATTTTGGAATGTATTGATGGGACTCATATAAAAATTCTGCAGCCGACCAAGGATGGCATTAGTTACTACAATCGGAAGGGAACACATTCTGTTATAGTACAAGTAAAAATTTAAATCTGAAATTAATACTTTTCAAATAACGAACGTTTATATAGGCTATCCCGGTCGGTGTACCGACGCAGCAGTGTGGTCAGCTAGCCCATTGAAGCGAGCAATTGTAAAAGGTCTCATTTCATTTCCTCCAAAATGTCATTTGTTTGGTGATGCAGCGTATCCTTTAGAAACGTACTTAATGGTACCTTATAAGGATAATGGGTTCCTATCTGAAGCACAAACAACATACAATAACATTGTAAGTTCGACCAGAGTCTATGTGGAACAAGCATTTGGTGTGCTAAAAAAGAAGTTCAGAATATTAAATTTTTCAGAAGTTCACGATATTAAATTGGCAAAGAATATTATTATGTCTTGTTTCGTACTTCATAACTATATATTGGAACACGAAGGAACTCCTGACGGGGTGATTATTGAAAACGTGCCTTACACCGAGATCAATACGCTTCCAGCTGATGGAAACCAACGAAGCGAAGCAAGAGCGAATAGAGAAAGGTTGACTAATTTGTCGTCAGCTTAGCTAAATAAATAATTTTCATTAAATAAACAATTTTTATTAAATAAATCATTTTTATTCAATTACATTTATGTATTAAATTATTTTAATTCATTAAGGGGTTATATCCACTTGCGAGGCAGAAAAAACGCGTTTTTTTGTGAATTTTTTCCAACGAGGCATTTTTTTTATTCATTAATGGAAAAAATGTAATTAAACAGAATTTAATGTACTTTAACAATCAGCGGTTTATTTAAAACAAGTAAGGAAGGGCTAAGTTCCGGTGTCACCGAACATTTTATGCTCTCGGATGATAAAGTGATAATCGAGATTTCATTATACGTCATTTACATATTTTTCTAATACCGTATTTTTGTAAAGTTTTATTCCGCTATCATCATTGGTTCCTAATGTATATACTCGTATTATACAGAAAAGGCATCAGATGGAATTCAAAATAGCGTTATATTCGAAGAAGGCGTCGTTGTGCACCGATTTCACCCATATTTCGTACATGTCATCAGGGTGTTAAGGATTTATACCGAATTTCATTGAAATCGGTCTAGTAGTTCCTGAGATATGGTTTTTGGTCCATAAGTGGGCGAGGCCACGCCCATTTTCAATTTTTAAAAAAAGCCTGGGTGCAGCTTCCTTCTGCAATTTCTTCCGTAAAATTTAGTGTTTCTGACGTTTTTTGTTAGTCGGTTAACGCACTTTTAGTGATTTTCAACATAACCTTTGTATGGGAGGTGGGCGTGTTTATTATCCGATTTCTTCCATTTTTGAACTGTATATGGAAATGCCTGAAAAAAAACGACTCTTTAGAGTTTGGTTGACGTAGCTATAGAAGTTTCCGAGATATGTACAAAAAACTTAGTAGGGGGCGGGGCAACGCCCACTTTTCCAAAAAAATTGCGTTCAAATATGCCCCTCCCTAATGCGATCCTTTGTGCCAAATTTCACTTTAATATCTTTATTTATGGCTTAGTTATGACACTTTATAGGTTTTCGGTTTCCGCCATTTTGTGGGCGTGGCAGTGGGCCGATTTTGCCCACCTTCGAACTTAACCTTCTTATGGAGCCAAGGAATACGTGTACCAAGTTTCATCATGATATCTCAATTTTTACTCAAGTTACAGCTTGCACTAACGGACGGACGGACAGACGGACGGCCGGACAGACAGACATCCGGATTTCGACTCTACTCGTCACCCTGATCACTTTGGTATATATAACCCTATATCTGACTCTTTTAGTTTTAGGACTTACAAACAACCGTTATGTGAACAAAACTATAATACTCTCGTTAGCAACATTGTTGCGAGAGTATAAAAATATTGGATCCCCTAGCTCCTGTAGATGATCTGCGGAGAGACGTCCAAAAAAAGTGCTTGGCGGTGAGCAAGATATCTCTGGTCCAATTTATTTTAAACCCAAAAACCGAAAATATTTAGTTTTGTGATAAATAAATACAGGTATGGATCGAAGGTCTAGTCAAAATTTTGATTTTTGACAAAATGGTGGCTGTTAAAAAAAAATTCAGTTCTTCATGAAAATTTTTCACTTCAAAGTGGCTTAAAAATCGAAATTATTGTTCAAAATCTTATTCCTTCGATCATTACCTGAAAAATATATCTGAGTAAGTCGTGTGAAAATTTCAAACCGATCGGTTCAGCGGTTTCGGAGAAATTTTCCTCACCGACTCTGAAAACACGGTTTTGAGAAAAACGCGTTTAAAGTTTCGGGAACGATTTACACTAAATTAAAATTTTTTTTTCAACTTACATCGTGTCATCTTTTCCAGCACCATAAGAGGAACCCCCTGCTTCGTCGTTTGCCTCCAAACGTTTAATTCTTGTTGTCTACGAGCCATCCTCTCCTCGCGCGTCG
Organism: Bactrocera tryoni; assembly: GCF_016617805.1. Lineage (NCBI taxonomy): Eukaryota > Metazoa > Arthropoda > Insecta > Diptera > Tephritidae > Bactrocera > Bactrocera tryoni. The sequence continues at coordinate 12,042,031 of NW_024396366.1, read as the reverse complement.
ACTCTTGCGCTCTTGCGTTCGAAATTGAGATGCGCTCTGCGTCCTCTTTACTCACGTAGGAATGAGCATTGGGTCCAAGTGATAGTCCCATAGCACTCATATAATAAAGAAGAGATGTTTTACCTTCATTAAAGACCCCGGCTGCAATGTTTGCAGCTATTTCCACAATTTTCGAGCCAGCTGGAATAATTTTTGGAGTTATTTTCCATATCAGCTGATTATAACTTTCTTTATTGTTCTGGGTAAAACCACCAACGCATCGCTCCAATAATTTTTTGTTACTCAGATCTTCGTAAATTGGAAAAATAGCTGTTGCAACATCAGGTGGTAAGGCCTCATAATCATGTTTATAGCTGGGCAAAGTTCCCAAGGCTCGCGCTTTTTGCCACGAACACCACGAGTTTTCTTCTATAGGATAATTATCATGCTGAGGGTTTTTATCTGTAGAGCAGTTATGGAAATAAGATGCCCAAATGGCTTTATATATACTTTCAACAGAATCACAGTGTCTCCTAATCGCTAAACCATAGTAAACAGTTAATTTATCAATAAGTTTCCCAGTCAATTTACCTTTTGCCACCAAGTAACTGTTTTTTCCATTCTTATCTTCTATTTGTTCTACAGTATTAGTTACTATGTCTCTTAGCCGTTTGCCCATTCTTTTTTGAACATGCCCAATACATTCTTTCTTCGTTACTTCTGTCTCACCATAAGGAGCAGCCTTCAAAATCCCCGAATAAGTTTTAGAGTCACCATCACCGACGTAGTTTCTAAAACGAACTTGATACTTTTCCAATGAACATTTGAACATGGTAGTAACAGCATCAACTTCCCTTTTTCCTGGTGACCCATCGTGGTTAGCTGAGCAGACGTCTTTGTGCTCTTTCCACCATTCCTGATATTCAGCAGTATCCTTGTGAGATTTCCAAGAGGTTTTAACTAAAAGATCAATTATTTTTCCACTGTAGAATCCAATTAGAGATGTAACTCCAAATAGAGAAGTAAATCCCCTTTTTTTCCAAGTTCCATCTCCCGAGACTGTTAAATCACTCTTATGTTCATCACCCTGCTGTTCAGACGTGGCATTCATTTCCTCAACACAAGCTTTTTTAAAAGTTTATCTGTGACTACTGACACACATTCGAAGATATTTTTAACGATGATATCATATGATGTTTGGAGCAAAAAAGCTGGCATGTCCATTATCCCACAAAATTGAGTAGCAACTTTCAAACCTAACCCAAGGGTTCTCATCACAAATATAAATCGTCGATTTACTTATTTCAAACGAGTGTTTGACAAAGTTACAAGAGTTTACACTACGAGGACTACATTTATCACATAAGATAACAATTTTAAAACCAAGTTCACGTTTGGATGCTGTTTCAAATTTTACTGGCTCACGGCAAGTTTTACACAATACATACATACTCACTAATAGACGTAAACACAGTTATAAAATTGAAAATTCTATATTCAACTGACGTATCGGAAGTTACAAATATTTCCTCTTGCGCTTTAAATTTGTTTTGCTGAAGTGCTGAAACTGCTCTCATCATATTCCACGGTTTTCGGATTAAAAACGTTCTTCCGTTTATTTCTTCGAGACAACTGTTTATTGGAAGTTCTACGAGTTTCTCTGTTAATTTTACGAGGCATTTTTTACTGAGAAATACACAAACTGAAAACAAACACGACTTGTCCATGTGGAAGATCACTTCTAACTGATGAGTTCACATATTTTTAACTTAAAATTCCTCAACATACTTAGCTTTCAGGTATAAACAGAAACAGCTGCTACTCCGGCTCGTGCTCCGCCTACTTTCGAACGCTCGGAAACGTTCTTAGTAATAGCTTATATCTCCGAAACTAATAGTCGGATCGATTTGAAATTTTCAGAGAATATTCTTGAATATATGTACATTCAAAATGAAATGAATGAAAAAAGATCGATCTTTTGAAAATCACAAGTGGATATAACCCCTTAAATGAACACAGTTATTTTATTTGGTTATACTACATATGTATATAGAAACACTAAAAAATTGAGATCGGTTTAAGGTACAAATGTTATGTATTTAGTTATTAAGTGATAGAAGAGCGTACATAGCTTTTTAATTTCATCGAGTTTTTGTTTTTCTATTTAATTTTTCCTTCTCGCAATTTAGCATGTCATCCAATAACTCATTCTCATAAGTAGATTCGTTTTGCAAAAAGTCTAAAACATTAGGAGAACGTTTTCTTGGCGGAGCGGAACCAATTATCTCACTGAACGAGGAATCTATGTACTGACTCTGCATTTTCGTTCGTTAAAGAATTAAAAATTGAACACATTGATGAGTCTAGATTACTTTCCGGGCTCCGAGACTCATACACTTTATCTAGTTCGTCGAAATATTCCCACGCCGTCGCAGCTTCGCCTGAGGTGTTGTTCCTCTTTTTGATGCGCTTGTAGGTCACCATGAAGTTGAGGAATTTCCGTGAAATGTCAACACGCGAGAAGGGAACTCCTAAGTCGGTGTCCTTAATTTTCTGCAACTCCGCCTGCCACAAGACCACACTCTTTTTCCTTTTCCATTGAAAATCTGGCTCCATATCCAACCTTATTGAGAGTAAAAGGCTTTTGCTCTCGTCCACTTTTTATTGCTATAAAAATGAGATTTCAACTTGTAATATTGTAAAAAAGTAAATAGTTTAAAAATTTGCTTACCTCTCTTCTTCGGTCGCCATTGTATTGAACAAATGCACAAAAATGTTAGTGATGCGCCGATTGCTTTTTTCTGCGCATTTATCGGGCAGGGTTGCCATTATGAATACGATACATTGTCAAAGTTTGTGCAACTGCGTTTGGGAATGTGCTACATTGTTCGAATACAAAGCAAAATACGTTTAGGAAGTCAGCCATACTTTACGATATATTATATATATACAAGGTCTGTCGCAAAAGAAACAGAACTTTTTAAATATAACTGTGTCTGGTGGCGCAACCTATTGGTGGGTATATGAAATAAAAAGTTTGATCTCTTGTTGACATTTCGTAAAAATTTTAAGACAATTGGATAACTAGAATCGATGTTATCGATCAAAAAGTGACAGCAGCTTTTGGTCATCGGTCGTAAAATGCATTTTGAACAAAGAGCATTTTTAAATTTTGTTTTAAACTTAGGAAAACGTTTACTGAAACATTCCAAATGATGAAAAACGTGTATGGTGATCAGTGCCTATCCCGTAGTAAAATGCATGAGTGGTTTAAGCGATTCCAAGAAGGTCGTGAGGACCTCTGTGACGATCAGAATTCGGGCCGGCCAAAATCAGTGATTACCCAAAACAATATTGAAAAAGTGCAGGAATTTATTAAGAAAGAGCCGAAATCTTCTTTGCGTTACATGGAAATGGAGTTAAATATCACCAAAGACTCCATTCATCGCATTTTGATATATAAATTGGGTCTACGGAAGGTGTGCTCCAAGTTTGTTCCGTACAAATTGACTGAAGAGCAAAAAGAGCCTGTTACACGATAATGCGCCGTGTCATCGGTCGACACTTGTCACTGATTTTTTGACAAAAAAAAAACTCCATATTAACCATTAATCACTCACCCTACTCACCTGATCTGGAACCCTGTGATTTTTGCCTATTTGGAAAACTTCATTTGCCCATGAAAGGACACTGGTTTCAGGACATTTCAGCTATCTAAAAGGCGACGACCGATATTATCAAGATTCCGAAAAATTACCTTAAACACTCATTTGAAATGCTAATTGACCGGGCTAAACGCTGTATCGAAGCACAAGGAAACTACTTTGAATAAAAAAATATAACTTTTGAAAAATATTAATTTTTTGTTTTTTTTTTTTACAGTCCTGTTTCTTTTGCGACAGACCTTTTATTTCTTGTATGCGTGTGTATGTCCCTAAACTCCTCTTAAACGACTAGACCGATTTTGAGGAAATTTTTTGTGTGTGTTCAAGGAGATTCGAGGATGGTTTAGATTCAGAATTTGTCCAATTTGTTAGCTAGCGAGACGGCGAGTTTATGTACATATCTACAAATCGCGCAATAACTCAGGACACCATTATTTTCGTACGAGCCAATGCTATCCATACGGCTCCAGCGCAACTTAGCTTGCCCGCTGTGATCATTTTTGGTATTGTCCTTAAAAACGCTGAGTTTGCTGTAAGTGAGTTGTTGGGAGCCAAAGTGACTTAAAAAAGCAACGGCATGCCAATCACTGGTGTAGAAAAATATTTTAGTTTCATTGTAGCGTGAGCCGCGAAACCAGAGATAAAGAGATGTCCAACTCCTCTCTCACTGGAAGTGAGAGAACAATTGCTAAACGTCAAAACCTACTGAACTTTGACAGCTAATCGAGTTCAGTAGGTTTTGACGTTTAGCAATTGAAAAAGAGGGACGACCAGATTGAAAGCTTACCAAAAAATATGTAAACGGAGGGATTTGTTGCATCGTTCAAGACCACGTATAAAAAATGTAAAGCAATGAAAATTAAATAAATTTGTGAAATTTAAAGGCATTTGATGAAAGGTTTTGTAATTTGAAGCATCATAGTATTATTTTCAATGGAAAATGATTAAAAACATTTAATGATTGAGAGCTAACAAGCTTAAATCCTTTTATAGGGTATTGAGAGGTCAAAAGTCAGTTATTCTAACATACTTCAATAAGATTTAAATAGTTTCTCCATATAGTAAATAACCACTATATAGTCATTTTTATTCATACTAAATGTTGGGAGTTTTAATTTAAATGCCCAAAAATTATTATTTTGTTCAATCTGGCCATAATGGAAAATGTTATAAAAACGCTAATTTTGAAGCGCTCTCACACTGGAATAAGTTGGACATCCCTTTATTCCTGCGCGAAACGAATAAGTTCTGTTCTGTTGTGTTGTGACAAGTGTACTTTTATACTAAATATCCGTACATATTTAAAAAATATAGGAAAGATAAGTGTTGAAATATGGGAAAGCAGAAGTTTTATTTCGTTATTGTTGCTGCATATTATTGTAATAACGGGGTAAGCATCAAAATAATTTACGCGTTTCTGGTAAAATACAACGGAAAAGAAGGCTTATTTAGAAGGCCATACAAATTATATACTGAAATGACACCATCCGATTTCTGTGGCGCTGCGATCTGAAGTTATCGTTGGAAAAAGTAATGTGGCAGACTGCGCTACAATCGCAGTATCGAATATTCAGTATTATTCTATTACCTATACTCTCGCAACAAAGTTGCTAAGGAGAGTATTATAGTTTTGTTCACATAACGGTTGTTTGTAAGTCCTAAAACTAAAAGAGTCAGATATAGGGTTATATATACCAAAGTAATCAGGGTGACGAGTAGAGTTGAAACCCGGATGTCTGTCTGTCCGTCCGTCTGTCCGTCCGTCCGTCCGTGCAAGCTGTACCTTGAGTAAAAATTGAGATATCATGATGAAACTTGATACACGTATTCCTTGGCTCCATAAGAAGGTTAAGTTCGAAGATGAGCAAAATCGGCCCCCTACTACGCCCACAAAATGGCGAAAACCGAAAACCTATAAAGTGTCATAACTCAGCCATAAATAAAGATATTAAAGTGAAATTTGGCACAAAGGATCGCATTAGGGAGGGGCATACTTGGACGTAATTTTTTTGGAAAAGTGGGCGTGGCTCCGCCCCCTACTAAGTTTTTGTCATCACCGTTCCAGTCGCAACAAGCGTCAACGCCTGGCTCATCAATTCCGTTCATTTTCGTCACCGTGCCAGCCTCAACAAGCGTCAACGCCTGGCTCATCAATCCCGTTCGCTTTCATCACGCTGGTCTGACTGTCCACATAAGGGGTGGGGTGTGGATACAACTTTACGAGGATAAAGCTCGTCTTTTTTTTGCTAAAGGTTCGTGGGTCCCAAGGCTGACCCTGGAGCGGCTGAGCATACCTCAGCT